>NC_052507.1:51012462-51044962 GCF_014356525.2 Nilaparvata lugens
CAATAGTAAATACATACAGCACATGTAAAATTAGAGCAGATGAGTTGGTACGGTATACGAGGCTTGTCAGATTCAATAGATTGAAAAGATTCACTTACTCTTGAAATAGATGCTGATTCAGGAAGTTCACTAATAAAAACAATGAAAATTCACTATAAACAATGAAAATAAATTATTCTTGGTTTACATTTAGCAAAGTCGTTGAGAAACAGATCAGTGTTAATTTCATCATACAAATCATTCTATCCTATTCATCCTATTTATCCATAATATTGTGAAGGTCGGAATTACCTTCTACAAGTATTACCTTCTTCAAGAATTACCTTCTTCGGGATAGGATCTACACAATTGACGCATCATCATTTATGAACTCTGATTAACTTGCAATTTTACATTGAAATTCTGAATTTACAGAGGATAATAATTAGCCAGATTTCTTTCCCATTAATCACATCATTTCAATAGAATAATAATAACAAATTCATGCTCATCATCATAAAATAGTTTCAGAAATGTTCTATTCATAAAATTGATAAACCTAGGTGAAATTACAGGAATGACTCCCAGTCAATTATTGTTTGCTGTAAGAGTCTAAAGTAAAAACTGTTTTATACTGTATTAGGAAATCAGTGAGATGAATGTGATAAAGAAGTAAAATTTTGTGGAAAAGATCAATCCAAGAGTAATTGATCATTGATTGGTAATTGACTATATTAGATAACAATATGACTCGATAGGTATAGAGCTATAAAAAGCAAATGTAACTGCAGAATCTGTTGAATATTTTGCTTTGAATTATTATTGTTCCAGATTCAAATTATACTGCATTTGAAATTTACAAACTCTTCGAAGGCAACTGGTCTGACCCTCTAACAGATAGATAAATGTATGTAGCAGATCCAATCTGTTTACTTGGTCCTCTCTAAGGTCCTCTCTTGGTCCTGTCTAACATAGGTTAGACAAAACAACAAAGTAACGTACGGTATATATATATATATATATATATATATATATATATATATATATATATTCTCGGTGGTGGGAGATGTTATGGATAGAATCTTCCACTCCTAAAACATGAATGGTCGAGCTGTGATAATACAGGATAATTGAACTTTATGCATAATTCTCCACTGCTTGAGACTTGACTGCTAGTTAAAAAGGGGGTTTTAAAAGCCACTCATCCTATTTGTGAATGAAATTCTTTTCTGAATACTTGTTTAAGGGGTTTGAAAACCCATTATGAACCTTTCTAGATAGTAGGGCTACCATATATGACTTTTGGGAGATTTATTCAATCTGCAATATTCGGTACAAATTTTCCCCTCATTGCAAGTGTCATGTTTGTGGACATCTTTATTAAAAGTGAAATCGTAATTTTCTTCGAAGAGAATACCACTAACTCTGAATGTATAAGTTCACTATATTTTTAATTCTCAATCCAATAAAAATAGGTTTGCAGTGATCTAGAGGAGCTGAGTAATTCATGATTCTGATTTTTTTTTTTTTTGAAGCTTCAATATTACATCTACTATAGACTACAGTATATATTACCCACAGTATGGCCATTGACTGTCACACATCTGATTGGCTAGCTTGATCACGTGGTACAAATCCGCCATTGAGATTCCAAACAAACTTTATAGTCAAACTTCAAATAATCTAATTTAATAATATTTTTCGGCTCAAATGGATATAACATTAATATAATTATAAATCACGGATAAATATTTTTCAGCTTTTTTCCCGCTGCCACAATGAAGATTCCAAATCTATATATATATATAAAAGCGAAATGGCACTCACTGACTGACTGACTGACTGACTGACTGACTGACTCACTCACTCACTCACTCGCAGAACTAAAAATCTACCAGACCAAAAACGTTAAAATTTGGTAGGTATGTTCAGTTGTCCCTTTAGAGGCGCACAAAGAAATCTTTTGGCAATATTTTAACTCTAAGAGTGGTTTTAAGGGTTTAAAGTTCGTCTTTTAGCATGTATATTCTTCTTATTCTCTTAATTATAATTAGAAAATGGAAAATGTCCGTACCATATGTTAATATAGAACTAAAATCTAGAGAGAGTACCTCTTCGAAACAGTTGTTAACTGGTAACTAAATTAATAATTTTGTCAGGTTGGCATTAAGTTTAGTTGACTTTGTTAGGTTGGCACCAAGTTGAAGATTGAAATGCATTTATCGCGGAAAAATTGATTGGGCACTGCTACTTCAATCAGAGCTATTCCTGGGAATATTATATTACTAGCCGTTAGTCTCGCTTCGCTCGCCATATCCGTTTAGTCTGGACCCCCGACTGGATCGTCCTAACATATGATAAAATGCTCAAATAAAAAATGCAGGCGAGCGAAGCGAGCCTGGCGGCTAGTATTTAATATATTTTTTAATGCAACTTATAGTGAATTGTAAGTATAATCGCTCGCCTTTACTTATTAAATCATATTTCCGTGACTATTTCGATATAATCTCTTTCATGATTTTTTTAATATATTCCTAATATAGTTTAGAACTTGAAATAGTAAATAGTATAGATAATAGCGAGTAAAAATGAAAGGTAACGTAACCTGAAAGCCGTACCTCCAAAAAATTACTAATAAACTTTTGAAATATGTCATGATATTGTAATATATTGTTCCATTGAAAAAATTATCAAGTTCACAATCATATTTGTAGAAATTCTAACAAACATGTAAGCAATTGAAAAAAAAAACAAAAAACCATAATCATTATTATTCATATTCAGTGACATTTCAAATCTGCTGAATTGATATTTTAATACCACTGGTAATGGTATTGCAAGTCTAAACTAATATACCAATAGCTATTGAACAATTAAACATGTTATGGGTAGGCTTCTCAGGACTGAAGAGAATCAATCTTAGAAGTAAAGACGTCTTTGTACAGCACTAAATCACAGTTAAATATTTCATAAAATTTTGTATCCAATTATTGAGCCACAGAAATATCTTGAAATTAGATTATTGGAAGGTCAAACCAATAAATTGGATTAGGAAATAATATAAAATTGAAATCTATCTTTCTGCATATTCATCTAGATCAGTGTTTTCCAAAAAGTGGTCCGCGAAAGCTCTGGAAGTGGTCCGTGAGGAGCCCGAGGGAAGAAAAATTGTTGTTTTAATGGTTATTAGTGTTATTTTATTCAATTTTTTTGGTCTATATTGAAGTATAATCAATTTCCCTTCAAAAATGTTATACCAAACTCAACGGAAGTTCAAAGTATGTTTCCAATCGGTAAAAGAAGAGTG
The DNA here is from genome assembly GCF_014356525.2 of Nilaparvata lugens. NCBI lineage: Eukaryota > Metazoa > Arthropoda > Insecta > Hemiptera > Delphacidae > Nilaparvata > Nilaparvata lugens. Next base: position 51,015,749 of record NC_052507.1, read on the forward strand.
ATAAGTAAGAAATTTCATATGCAATAAGATAAAGTTTATTTGGAATCTTAATTGCGGATTTGTATCACGTGACAGTCAATGGCTATACTGTTATGATCAACCTGAACCCCAAAAAACTTCACATGATTGACTATATCTTTGTGACAACTGTAGGACTTAATACTGAATATAACTGTTTGTGTTTTACTGTTATTTAAGAGATAACCATTAGCTCTAAACCCTGTCTCATCCAATGCAGTGTTTACAATATTCGAAAGCCCAGCCATGTCATTTGAAACATTAATATTAATGTTGTGTCATCTGCGTAACAAACTGTAATAGTGAAAAATAATCTCATTTCTCATCTTGAATAATCCTAATCATGAATAGTTGAATCTGATCACATTTCTCTGTGATCACAGTTTTCCATTCAAATGTTTTTCCATTTATTTGAAATAAATTCTTGAAACAAAGAAGAAGAAGAAGAAGAAGAAGAAGAAGACGACGAAGACAATTGACAACACTGAATATAAACTGTGGAAGAGCCAATTTTTGTAGCTGTACTAGCTTACTACTTCATGAATTTGATAAACATGAAAAAAATAATTATTGTAAAAGAAAACACGAAACCCATAATCACATAACCATTATTATTTATATTCGATGATATTTAAAGTTTCAACCAACCACTGCTCATGGTATTGCAACTCTAAACTCTTATTTCGACAGCTGTTGAACAATTGAACATGTTATGGGTTCTCAGGACTAAGAGGAATCAATAAGCAGTCAAGACGTCTTCAATCAGCACTTATCACGGTCAATTCATAAAATATTATATTCAATGGGCCACAAAAAACATTTAGAAATTAGATTATTATTATCGATGAGGAAATGAATCCCGTTTCACGAAAAAAAATTATTTAGTGATAGGTCCTCGCTTCTACCGTACAGGTTTGTGAGGTCCTCGCTTCTACCGTATAGGGTTTGTGCAGTGTACGGAATGGAAAAATGGAAAAGCGAGGACCTTTTACAAACATGTGTGTGTGTGTGTGTGTGTGTGTGTGTGTGTGTGTGTGTGTGTGTGTGTGTGTGTGTGTGTGTGTGTGTATGAGTGTATGTGCGTCTGTGTACACGATATCTCATCTCCCAATCAACGGAATGACTTGAAATTTGGAACTTAAGGTCCTTACAGTATAAGGATCCGATACAAACAATTTCGATCTGATGCAATTCAAGATGGCGGATAAAATTACGAAAATGTTGTCAAAAACAGGGTTTTTCGCGATTTTCTCGAGAACGGCTCCAACGATTTTGATTGAATTCATACCTTGAATAGTCATTGATAAGCTCTATCAATTGCCACAAGTTCCATAAGTTATCTGTAAAAATTTCAGGAGCTCCGCCACATCTATGCAAAGTTGTATTTCAGATTTCCAATTATCAGGCTTCAGATACAATTTAATCAAAAAATTCCAAGTGGAGAAGATTGAGCAGGAAAATCTCTTCAATAATTAATGTTTTGTAACATTTTCACCTAAAATTGAAAATAAGCTCGAAATTTGAGAACATGCTATTATTTCAATTACAAACTGTTGGCAACCGTTAATTCTATTAAATCATTCACTATGAATAGATAGCAAACTTCGTGTGCCTCCAGCTTTATTGTCCTGTCACCAGCTGGCTTGGATCTTTGAATAGTACTAGATGAGATGAGTCTAGATGAGTCTACTTATGACTACTACTTATGCGCGGGAACACTAGCGTCAGGTGATAAATTTTCATAACGGCAAGGAAAGTTGTGTGAGTGCGCCACAACAGATTTTTTTGGTTTTGCAGTGTATTATTTACAATAGGTTTTATGATATGAATTATTTCTCTGTTGTTGCAGGTTTGTGACGCAGACTTGCTGACAATTTCCGGACATGCATCAGACGTCTGGGTGCTGATTTTTGGAGGTAAGTTGATATGTTCTGAGTAGCAATTATCTTGATGTTTTGTATTGTTCAAAATCTTCAGGAAAGCTGAATGTCTTTTAAAGTTGTCTTGATTGACGATCTTCAGGTAGTTTCATGATGATTATCAATTTAAGAATAAATGCTGGCTCCATAGATATTCAATTAATAAATGATATAAATTATATCTACTGTCATCTGTCAGCTCTGTTGCGTTATCAGTGACGTTTGATTTTACCTGTTTTGGGCGCTAGGTTTCGAACTTAAAAATGAATAAGGCCTATGACAACTCGCCGTATGCGTGAGTGTTTGATCAGAGATGTGGAGTCAGAAATCAATAATAATAAACAGTGAACTTCGTAATGAGTTGGTTATAGATTTAGCCGTGAATATAAGAGGAACTCTGTCTATTATTGCAGATAAATTCACTAACGATGCTGTTGTTGATTTAATTCCTGACATTGTTCAAGTTTTAAATAAATTGGACTCGACTATCTCCAACAACAATGAACTTTTGTATGATCGGGACGCTATTTCGAAAGAAAATAATGAACTGGTCAAACTGCTGGAACTCGAAAAAAACAGGAGAAGGGAAGCTCTCGAAGACTTTTTATTTAATGAAAAGAAAGCCGATGAGGAATTACCACTTTTAAAGGTTAGCTTAGAAGAACTTCATTCAACTAATAAGAGTTTGAAATAATAAAGATGAAATTATAAGAATTATTCAAGCTGATGCCAACAACACTGATTTTTTTAGTGAAATACATTACAGGAAGGACAATACATTACGCCTAAATTCTCTATTAGATCTAGAACTAAGTTATTGAGACGAATCGAAGTGCTATTACAGTGAATAATCGGTTTTCAGTACTCTCTGATAATGTGTCGTCTTCGGATAGGTTCGCATCTAAAGCTGCGTACACATATTCGCGCTTCCAACCCGTATCGAGCACGCTCCTCCCTCGTACCGCCCTCGTACCGCCCACGTACCACCATCGAACTACAGTCGCTCCGCCCACGCACCCATCATGAACGTTACGGAAGATGTTAGATCTTCTCGCGTTCCCCGGTCGAACCACTGTTGCTCGCCGGTCGATCATCAATCGCTCTGCTGGAGTGACATTCGGTTGCGGAGCAGAGTGAAAGTCTGTACGCACCTTAATAAAGTAATCGTTGAAGCGCAAGTTCATAGACCCGCGTCATCAAAAACAGTGCCTAAGACTTGTTACTCGAAAAGCAGTATGTTAAATCTGTACTAATAAGTATAAAGGTGTTAAGTCAGTTTTCATTATTTTCCACGAGAGCAAAAATAAAGTTAAAAAAATTCTGTGTATGAAATTTATGAAAGTATTAGAACGCTAATCGTTACTCTACATATTATTTCAACACATGTTTACTGTGCCCAATAATGGTTTCTCACATAGTGACATTTTTTATACTGGTGTAAACAAAAATGTGTACTACTTAAACCCTTTGTATCAAAGTATTTTATGACTTAACCCTTTTTGATCTTGATTTGAGTTGACTTGTATCATTTATATTAATACCTTTTCTTTTCTTGATAGTTATAAGTTGACTTGTATCATTTTCACCAATACCTATTAGATTCAATTCCACCTTTTAAAGGTTGAAAGTTGATTTCTATAATTTTTCTGAGGTGTGTCAATTTTACCATCAGGCCCGGCCCCAGGGGTGGGCGGACCGGGCGGCCGCACAGGGCGGCAGGTTTTGGGGGCGGCAAATTTAAAAGAACGGAAAATTTCAAAATACAAATAAATAATAAATTCATAATATCAAATGTGAATGGTAAAATTATATAAGAAGCTTTTCAACCTCGAGCTAATGAAGACTTTTCTAAGATCAACAATGTCCCAGGAACGTCTGAGTGGTCTAGTGAACATAAAATAGTTCAGTCCAGATCTTGAAGAATTGGTGAAGGACCCCATGCAAAGGTCAGACTAGTTCTACTTAATTGAACAGGTGTGTTAAACAAACTTGTAGAAATTGCAGTTCTAATTACTTAGCAAGTTAAGTAGGCCTAAAACTATGTTGCAGTCTACGTCTTAAGGCTGTGCAAAGGCTAAAAATAAACTTTCTTGTACTGGTGATATTTTTCAAAGTTTTTCGATTTGTACCGGTATATATCAAAATGAAAAAGTTTTCTTAGGAAAACAATTTCTTCCAATCATTACTTTTTGAGATATAAACGCCTAAAGTTTAAATTTTTGGGACAGGACATTTCAAATTCGGTACGAGATAAATTCTTCATGCTATTGTTGATTGAATCAAATAAGAGAATTTTGAAACATTTTCTGAAAATATCAATTTTTGAAAAAGTTATTCAATTTACAAAAAAAATCAACTAAACACTATTTTTGGTCATTTTTAGTAAATTGAATAACTTTCTTAAAAATTGATATTTTCAGAAAATTTTTGTTTTATTAAATCAAAAATACCATGAAGAATTTATACTTTGAACTTTATGGATTCATCTCGTACCGAGTTTGAAATGTTCTGTCCCAAAAATTTAAACTTTAGGCGCTCATGTCTCAGAAAGTAATGATTGAAAAAAAATGTTTTCCTAAGAAAACTTTTTCATTTTGATAGCTTGATCTTTAAGCGATCCTTGATCGTGTCCTCGCGCGCCTCTCCACTAGGAAATACTGAAATGAAGTGCAACTAACGTTTGATTCTCATAGAACATAATCTCATGAGCTTATATCATTGTGCGAAATATCACTGTGACGACAATATAGATGGTGATGATGGTTGAAGATAAAAATAAGGTGTTTTTTACAATACAATGAGCATTGTTGTCAAGTGTACCTGGAAATCTATTTGAGATAGAGCGCTCTATACCTAGTCTCAGATTTTAGAGCACAAAATTACGCCCAGAGGGATTTTGAATTTTACATCTAGATTGTAATCGGGATATATTGTTGATCAAATACTAAATATGATCAAAATTGTTTTTTTTTTAATATCACTCATATTTGAAAAATCATAACTCAGTACTCATTGGAGATAGAGAGTTCCGAATGATCTCATTTCATTCAGAATTTTATGATCTTAAAAAAGGAAAGCAAATTTTTCTGTCCGATTACTGATTTTGCCGGAAATAGCTGAAAACTGGAAAATGAACCTAAAATACGAACTTTTTGGGCCACTTTGTATTAGCACAAGGGAATTTTACATGAAGAATTTGGTTCTGAACTCCTCTCATGTATCCAAATAAAATATTAAAAAATCAGAACTATGATATAAATTGCAAGCAAACCCCCATTTTTATGTCTATATTGACTGGACTTTACTGTTCCCCAATATTTATATTTGTCAAATATTTGTTCAAATGTCAATAAAAAATATTGTTAAACATAATTTTTTAGAGTTTACTGAGACTCTGTGGTGTCGCATCACAGCGGAGACACAATAGTAACGCTGGTTACACACTGGGCGGTTTCTGCCGCGGCGGCGAAACTGCCGTCGCCGCCTCGAAAAAAAGTCGAGCTTACACATTCAGCGGAAAAAATACCGCCAAACATCGAGCGGAAAATTACCGCTCGATATGATAAGTAGCCAAAATAATTCTTGTAGTTCTTCATCGCAAATGTGTTGTAACTTCTCTGTTTCATGAGTGTTCAGTTAATTGTATTTTGCACATTTTTCAAAAGTATATATTATTAAGTGTTTAACTTAAAATGGAAAGGCAACAACTTTTACCACTTTTGATGTACCGTCGAAGGAAAAGAAGACAGCAGAGGAATCGCTTTGCTTGGATTCATTGAAATGAACGTTTTTATTAAATCGACAGCGATATACAACATATTACAGTTTTTTCCTTGTCTTCCAGAGTTTCTAAATCCCCCCTAATCTCCATACACACTTCCTTCCACGCATTTCTTGTTGCATCTCGATCCTTAAATGTGTCGAGGGTTTTGTCCCACAAAACTGGCCTCTGTTCTACAAATGATATTAACAACTCATTGTCTATTAACTTACTCATTTTCTCACACTCGTCAACCACAAACACTTGTAACAATAAATGAATGTTATAAACAACTTACAAACTTCACAACAAGACACATATTAAAAGGCTGATTTTCAAAGACCTCTGACTTGGAGCAACTGGGAAAGACGACTGATCAGTGGCGACGGTAGACAACCGCCAAATGTGTTAACGCCCATTTGGTCACGTACGCCACTGCGTAGACAAGAGCGGCAAAAACACCGCCAGCCGCAGTGGCAGTGGACGGCTGCAAAGCTGCCGCCAACGACAATATAGCCGCGCGGCGTTTCTGCCGCCCAGTGTGTAAGCTTCAATTCAAGTCCATAGACTACTGCTCGAACGGCGGCGACGGCGAAATTACCGCCCCGGCAGAAACCGCCCTATGTGTAACCGGCGTTAGGCGATCGTTCAAGGAGGGGTGGAACCCGGTATTAACAATTAAAGACGGGATACTTGCGGGGGGGGGGCGGCAGTTGCCGATCTCGCCCAGGGCGGCAAAGTCCCTAGGGCCGTGCCTGTTTACCATAAATCTTAAACAATACTACATTCACTTGAATTCTTATTACCAAAAAAGAGCAAATTTTTCTGAATAAGAACATGTAGAAAAGCCAAAATCGACATTTTGTAACTTAACCCCTTTTTACTTATCAGTACAGAAATAATTCTATTAAGAAAAGAAGAATTACAATTCAGGACAGTCAGGGTAAACAGCTAAGCAAATACTTGCAGCATATACAAGATGACTCTGACATTTTCGTATATTCTAAACCGGGAGCAAAACTTAAACACATTGTTCACGATGGACTTGAGTTTATCAGGGATTTCACTGAGGATGATTTTGTTGTTATTTTTGGAGGCACTAATGACCTTCATAGAGATGAACCGTATCAGTTATCCCTTCATCAAGTAATCAGTGCACTTCTTCAACTTAATTTAAAAATGAACATTATCGTATGTAGTGTGCCCTATCGGTATGACGATCCTGATCTCAATGAAAGCATAATGTACTCTAATGCCTGCTTATCTCGAATGATGAGCAGCTATAAAGGGAATCTGCAAATTCGCTATTATGATGTCAACATCTTCCTTCAGCGATCTCATCGCACAAGACACGGACTCCAACTTAATCGACAAGGTAAAAGACAACTGTCGAAAAACTTGAAAATGTGGATTAAGCGTTCTGTTACGAATGGTATTGACAATCTGTCTGTAAGTGATGGGAGTAATGATGAGGTTTCTACGAAGAAGCAAGTAATTGTGAGCCGTGAAAAGACTGTATCCCCTCTCATTCAATACATTGAATCTTTTACTATTTCACCTATTCCTTCCAGTTCTCCTGCGCCCTGCAGCCCAGCTGCTGATGTCGCGATCCCTGCAGTCATCAGTCAAGAAATTAACTCTTCCTTTCGATCCTTACGTCAATCTTTTGAAAATACTTCTTTTTTAGAAATAACTCCTCTCACTTATTTAAACAAAACAATGTAAATATTCTTAGAAATGATGTTTTCTCTCTAATGTATTGTAATATGCAATCTTTGAATAACAAAATAGATGAAATCGGGATGATAAATCGGGAAAAAGCTTTCAATGTGCGCTGTGTTTCTCTAAGCACTGGTTTGAAGGAGATTTTTTAAATCTAGTTCAAATACAAGGGTTTTCACTTGCAACTGCCTTCTGTAGATCAAATTTTAAAAATGGAGGTGTTGCCATATTTATTGCAAATACATATTATGCCAATCAGGTACAAGCTCTTGATTTGTCTTCTCACTATCATGAATTCGCAGGTATTATTGTTAAAAGATTAAAGCTCTTAATTATAGTAATCTATAGATCACCAAATGGCAATCTAGAATTTTTTTTTGATGCATTGGAGAGACTTATTTTGTCTTTGAATAAATACAAGCACAAGTACAATTTCATAATTGGTCGAGACTTCAATGTAAATATTCTAACTATGGACTCCCGAAGGTCAGACTTAATCAATCTTTTGAAGTCCCTTGACCTATATTTCACTAATTTTGAAGCTACTAGACTTGAATCAGCCCTAGATAATATTGCAACAGATTTAAAACCGGAATCATTCTCTGTGAAGGTTGACCCAGTTGCATTGGGTGATCATGATGTACTTTGCTTTTATGTAAAATCTAATTTTTTAGTGAGTAAGCATCCCAGTAATGGACAAAGTTTGCAAGTAAAAAGCTTCAGGCCTATCACTCGAAGTGCTTTAGACTGGTTTTGCTATAGGCTTAATTTGGTTGATTGGAGCAGTTACTGTACATGATAGTGCTGAATGTAATTTTAATTCATTCTCCAATAGATTCAATGGACTATTTTCAGATTCTTTCCCTGTTGTCAAACGCACACCTGGCCATAATAATAAAGCAAAGAAAAAGTATATCCATTCACCTGCTTTGAATGTCTTGAAAAATTATGTTCTTATTGCCTATGATAGATTAAAAAAAGAAGGTACAAACTCAGCTAGGTTGACATATAATAATATTAAGAAGCTGTACAGATGTGAATTGAAAATGGCTCAACTGAACCATAATGTCAAGTTTATTGAATCAGCAACTTTATTGAACAATAAATGCTCAGCGGCATGGAAAATTATTCGAGAAAATTCCAAGCCTGCTCAGTCTACTGTTACAACTGTATCCTCTGAAGAATTCAACCAATACTTTATCAGTGCTGTAGCAGAAATTCATAAATTGATCGAGCCTTAAACTGTTTCTGCTGAGGAGCTTCTGGTATCTTCCCAAAAACGCAGGCTGTGTTTGTATTAAAAGGAGTATCATGTGATTAAGTCCCTTACATAGTTTCTAGAATGAAGTCCTCCACTAGCAAAGATATTTATTCCCTTCCCAGCTCCTTCATAAAACAAGTCATTGAATTTAATTTCAAGCCATTAACATCTTGTTCCAATGCCTGTATCGGAGAATCAGTTTCTCCATCATCACTCAAGCATTCTAGAACAGTGCCCATATACTGTAACAATGTTCATTGTTCCAATTGTGGATGGTTTTGCGAATTATCATGAGAAGTCAGTCTGTATAAAAGTTTGTTTCGCTGGTTTGCCTTTCTGTGTTGTGTTGTGTCGACTATGTTAGTGTGTGCATAGAAGTTATTGTACTAAGAAAATCAACGATTTTCCTGGAGCATCAGTCGAGTTCATGACCTTATAAGGCAAGGAATTTATAGCTGTCAAGGAAAAATATAGCTGTCACTTGGTGGAAGAATGTGTCTAAAATTATAGTTGTACTGTTACCTTCTATCGGCGGATATTTTTCTAGAAAATAATAGCTGCCAATCACAGTTAACATTACTTAGGTCTATCTAGTATGGACGATCACACAGCTCCTAGACCAGGCAAGCGTACTGTGGGGTTCATTCAGCGTCTGTCCATTGCTGCTAACAGAACTGAAGATGTAGTCTCTCAATAGACTTTGCTTGAACTTATGTAGTGATTTGATATTTGTTATGGCTTTCGGCCGGCTTTAGTCTTTCTTTTTATTGGCTCTGCAACCTTCTGTTGTAGTAGCATGTTTAGTTTGCTTGCGTTTTAGAGGTTTTTTCAAAAGTAAAGAAGAGAGAGAGTATCAAAAATTGTCACCTCACAATGGAGATTTTTCTCCTATAACCGCTACTAAAGGTATGTCATAGATTTATAATATAATTAAGGAAATTATTATCGATGAAAGCTTCCATCAAAGTATTTATTGTAATGTAATTAAAGTATAATAGTTGAGAATAGTCCTTTTGATTCTCTTGTGTAATGGAAGGTGGTATTCGTATATTCAAACTGATAAATGTTGGAAGAAAATGAATGGTATATGTTTTGTAGAAATTTAGAGTACCTATTAGAAGGAATTGAGATTTTTAATTATTTTTGAAGAGGAATATAAGCTATTAACCTGAATTTACATGACGGTATTTGTGTTATAGATTTTATTCGTTTGTTGATTCTAATGAAAAGCTTTCTTGATTCTCAAGGAAACACCTATCATGTAATTTATTTTTTTTAAATTACACTATATATGTAATTTATTACAAATAAATTCTTTTCTATTAAATCAAGATATTGAAGTACATAATGTCTATTTGTGTTTTGAAGTAATAAGTATTGATTTGAGTTTTATATAACCTAAAATAGGTTGACTTTATGATATAACTGAAGTTGATTTAATTTATATTATCCTAGTTTATTTTTTTATTCTAACAGCGGTCAAAGTATGGGTCCATCAATGTATGAGTCCATCAATTTACGGGTTCATGAACGTGTGTCTTCAAGCCACTGAGACGCATCTGAATCGATGGCAGTCCTAGAAGCTTGGGTATACTGTCTCCTGTCCATCTGAACGTGTAGAGCTTGATCACCGAGCCTAGATTCAAATTGAAGAAACAGCTTTGAGGTAACAACTTTTTTTCAAAATCAAACGAACGTCCCAGGAACTCCGGATGTGACAGAATGGGTTTTAGTAACTATAGACTTTCAAAAAGGGAGGGGTGTAAAATGTGCTAACCATCAATAAGAACGTGCGGAATTAGACTTTTTGTTAAATCGTAACTTTGAGATATTATTGGGGATGGATAGTTTACAAATTTTATTAATTTGGTTCGAGTAATAGATTTTCGGTTGTATCTTTACATTGAAATGTGAGGCCATATTTTCTCTGTAAGGATTCAGCTGGGAATTTCAGTTTTCTTTGAATTTATATTTTGTAATCCACTAAACTACTAAAGTTGAATTTGTATATGAAATGTTTAAAGATCCCTTATTGATGAATGAATGTTTTGAAATAATTTTCATCTTAAAGTTGTAAAGGATCATTGAAGTTTCAAGGACCCTAACCTTTTTTAAATTTGTTTTGAAATCACACATTTGTTTGAATAGTTTTCCAAGGTAGAATTCCGTGATGTGATTTTTTTTAGGAATATTTTGTCTTTGCTGCTTTCATAATAATTATAAAGATACAGAATGGATATTATTAACATTTGATAGTATTTTGATAGTGTTTTGATAGTGTTTTGATAGTGTTTTAAAAGTTTCCAAGTGTGTTCTGAATGTGCTAAGGGTTTTCTGAATTTTATGTGGATCTTTTCTCAAAATATCTATTGTTATTTATGATTAACTTGTGAGCAATATCTATGATAACTTTAAATTCTTCTTCCTGAAATTAGAGTCCTTTAAGCTTCTTATGATTCAATCTAAAACATTTTCAATGTAAAGGAGACCGAGTAGGTTATTATTACCTAATCATCTATATCAGAGATAACTTTCTAAATTTAGTAATTTTATTTTCGGTTTTTCATGATGTTACTTCATTTTGTTTTTAAGATTGTTGAATTTAACTGTAAGAGGTGACAATATAGTTGATATCTTCTCTCTATTTTGTTGTCTCTCTTGTCATTTGACAAAAAAATCAGCTGATAGTTGCAGTGATAGTAGTTTTAATTTTTCTGCTCAAAATTTTCAAGTTTATTTCAATATTATTGAAACTTTCGGATTGTTTAGTGTTATTTCCGGCTCTTATCAACCCTTCGAAATTCAAAATTCATCAGTCATATCTCGAATACGTATTCTCTGAGTGTTAATCTTTGGTGAAAACAGAAATTTTAAACTTAACCTCACTTTGGACTATTTATGTGCCAAAATCAAGGAATTGAAGAAGTTTTGGGCAATTGCCTGTTTCTCTTTCCAAATATCGTGTTTGTGACTGTTTTTTTTAATAAATGAATAAATAAATATTTCTGGTCTCCCGTTCTCTAGCACTAGGTATGTTTATCAAGCATCCCTTTTATTAAGTTATATTGTGTGTGCTTTTAAATTCTAAATTCCAAATTAACTTTCCAAATTTTCATAGCACGGGCACAATACAAGAGGGGGGACAAAGACTCACCAGGAAACTTTAGGCCAATATCGGTACCACCCATCTTTAGTGAGATATTTGAATACATTATTGCCTCACAACTATATGCATTCTTTGGATCAAATAGTTTGTTCAGTGAAACTCAGTACGGATTTAGGAAAGGTAGGTCAACTATTGATGCTGTTGGTACCATTGTGACTGACATTGAGAATGGTTTTAATGATAAGAAGCTCACAGGATTGGTTCTTTTCGATTTGACTAAAGAATTTGATGTGGTGAATCACAACATTTTATTAAGTGAATTAGAATTTCTTGGTATCCAAAACAATGCTCTTAAACTATTAGAATCTTATCTACAAGGTCGTATCCAGACAGTATGTGTGAACTCAGAGTTTTCCAAGCCAATTGCTGTACCACATGGCGTTCCTCAGGGGTCCATTCTTGGGCCTCTACTTTTTCTGGTTATGATGAACGATATTGGGTTTAGCATTCGATCCAAGGTGGTATGCTATGCTGATTATTCATCATTAGTTACTGCTGATGTGGATCTCAGTGCTCTTGAACAATAGATGTCCAGATGTCAGGGCGAGGCAGAAGCCTGGTTTAGGGCAAACCGTCTATTGTTGAATACAACCAAGACCCAGAAGTTAGTGCTTGGTTTGAGACAGATCAGTCAGAGTGCAAAAGTGCTAAGCTTCTTGGCATTACACTAGATTATGAACTCACACGGATACCTCATATAGAAAGTGTCTGCTCCAAACTTATTAGGGTTATATACCTTCTTCGAAGGCTCAGGGATTGTGTACCTGCACACTATTTAAGAATGTGCTATTTCGCTTTTTTTCAGAGTGTCTTTATCACTACGGTTTGGTCTTGTGGGGTTGTGCCCCAGATGTGCAAGGAGTGTTCTTACTACAGAAAAAGGTTATAAGAATTATATCAGGTGCAGTGTATTTGGAGCATTGCAAGCCATTATTTATAAAAGAAAAAGTTATGACAGTTTACAGTATCGTAGCTTTCAAACTCCTACTTCAAGTAAAGGACATAGGATCATATAGATGCAGAGTTGACATCCACAGCCATAATACACGAAATGAGACAAAAATAGATGTACCTTACACAAGACTGAAAAAGTATTAACTAGTCCTAATCATGTATCCTTGAAACTTTTTAATATTCTGCCAGACTCAGCCAGAAACTTGCCTTTAATAGTCTTCCGACAAAAAACTTGAAAACCTTCTCTTACAGTTCCCACTATACTCCCTAGAGGGAGTGATCAATAGAGATCAATAAAAAAAATGTATTGATATCAATAGGTATTTGGGCCAATACACATCAATAGGTATCCATGGATATGTATTGATGTGTATTGGCCCAAATACCTATTGATATCAATACACATCAATACAAATCCATGGATATCAATACATAACCAGCTGTATTGATATCAATACACATCAATACATTTCCATGGATATGTATTGATGTGTATTGGCCCAAATACCTATTGATATCAATACACAGCAATACATATCCATGGATATCAATACATAACCAGCTGTATTGATATCAACACACATCAATACATTTCCATGGATATGTATTGATGTGTATTGGCCCAAATACCTATTGATATCAATACAAATCAATACATATCCATGGATATCAATACATAACCTGTATTTATATCAATACACATTAATACATTTACATAGATATGTATTGGCCCAAATACCTAATGATATCAATACACATCAATAGGTAGCCATGGATATCAATACATAACCAGGTGTATTGATATCGATACAGATCAATAGCCATCTATAAGCAGCCTGTCTCCTTTATAGAAAAAATCCTCTTTTAAATCTAGGAGAGCCGATTAGGATGAAGATAACATTTGCAAGGATTATAATATTTTAACCCAGCTGCAACTGGCATCAGACAAGTGACTATACCTGTTCAATTATCTATGATTAATATAAGTGAATTGGATTCAGTGAATAGATGTCTATTGATATATTGATGAAAAATTAAGGGATGTAAATAGTTAAGACATAAATAATGTGAGAAGTTTGTTTATTAAAATAACTCATATGCATGTCATTTATCTATTAAGAAAGGTCCTTATTGTGGTGCTCCAGAATACTTTAATCTCTTCCTGTTTAAAGTAGCAATTTTTGAGCTACATACTGGTTTATGTTACTGCACCTCAATTCAATCTCAATTTCTGTAGCATTCAGATTTTCCTCCATGATCCGGTGTTTGAACATTTCTAGATCAAATAAAAGTTCTAAGTATACAATCTTTACAAATTAGAAAATAAGGATTTTATTTCCTGAATTAATCTGCTAGCAAATTTATTTAATAACCTAAAAATGTATTTGAATATGCATGACTCTCCCTCTCCTGAAAGGAAAGTCCAAGATAACACAAGAGCGTTTTTTTCACGTGAAAATTATGTCCTTACAGTTTTACATTATAACGTCATATTCTGGTGGAAAAGTCGAAAAAATCACATTTTTTCACGTGGAAAAAAGTGTAAATGTTCCAACTTTTCACGTGAAAAGTATGTGAAACTGAAACTTGAAAATAACGTTTTTTATTGTTTCTACATTTTCACGTTATACTGAACTCTCAGAAAAGAACACGAATGAAACGGTTTTTTCTACATTTCTTGTCCCACATTTGGTCATTTCTTTCGCATGAAAACTTCCAAAAATTCACATGAAAATAACATTTTTAAAATAAATTTTTACAATATTTTATTGTGAAAAGATGGAGAAGGATTACCTTAATTATTCTGAATAAATAACCTTTTCAATTCTTTATTTTTACATTGAAAAACTATAAATCTTATAAAACTTTTGAATAACCACAATATAATGTGAAGTAAATTCTCTACCCTTACTTTACAATAATTCTACACAAAACTGAATAAAAATTAAATTCAACTATAAAGTCCTATTCAGACAAATGGATTTTTCCTAGTAAGTGGTCAACGTTAGTAGACAGACTAACTCTGTCTACTAACTTTGGTAAGTAGTGATATATGCAATCTAACAGCTGGGCACTATAATTACAAAAAGAAAGCTCCATAAGTTAGAGACTGTTGTAGATATAATACTGTAACTTTCAGGATAAGTTATTGGTCGAATACTCCACCTTTTGACATACAACTGAATTCAACTCCTCATAAGAGGGTGACTTGGGGGTTGTAAATCAAAGATTTTGAATGTAAATACCCATTGTGTATTATCTTAAAAGCCTTCTCAAAACGAGAAAGATGAAATCAATAAAAATCTTTTATGATACTTTTATCCAAAATGGCGGCTGATTAAAGTTTTGGTTTTTAAAGAAATAATTGATAAAATTCAATCAGCCGCCATTTTGGAAAAAGTATCATAGATTTTTATTGATGTCATCTTTCTAGTTTTAAAAAGGCCTTTATAATGATGTATCACACAATGGGTGTTTACATTAAAAATATTTGAGTTATAACCCCTCATTTCTTTAAAACTGTAACTTCAATCAGCCACCGTTTTGGATTCAAGTTTCATAGTACATTTTAATTGATGTTATGTTTCTTGTTCTAAAAAGCCCTTTAGAATAATGTACCACACAATAGGCGTTTACATTAAAATTTTCCAGTTAAAACTATTGAGTCACCATATTATACATTCTGAATCTAGTCAACCAGAAATTCAGTTATACCGTATGTCAAGAGTTAGAGTATTTGACCAGTAACATATCCTGAAAGCTACAGTATTATATCAACAACAGTCTCTAATTTATTGAAAGGTTCCCTTACATATGACTCACCCTGCATGATTACTAACTTATAATGATTAGCACAAGCCTAGAGCTCATGTGGACATCACCCATAGAAAAAAATTGTTTGACATTATATTCTGTTTTAAATTAATCAAAATTGAGACTTACTTAGATTTCTCTTTGCTGGCAAACCGAGTTTTTGGAGACGGTATTTGATTACCATACTGCTACTATGTATTTTTCTTTTGTGTTGGAAAATTTCATCACCACAGCTCCTATCAGAGATGAAACAAAAGTTTACTTATAATTAAACATATTTCAAATAATATTTTTTGACTAGGAAAATTGGAAAAACTCACATGTTGCAACACACAGTCTCACTCTTTCTTATTATATAAAATATATATTGCTAAAATGAGAGGACTACACCGATAGTTTTTCTAAATTGGAATAAGATATAAAGCTGTTAATATAAATAAATGAATCAATTTCTTGCTGGAAAAAGTTTAAATAAAGCCTGCCGGTCCAGAAAACAACTGAATAAATTTTAATCTATCAATCCACAGTCATATATTATTGATATTAAGTTCATTATAATAACATGAGTGTAGATTGGTTTGTGGTAACTTCAATTACTTAGGCTAGGCTGAATAAAAAGTTTTGTTACACATTTAAATTTATATGTACCAGCATATAACCCTGGAATGTGTCTGCCTAGAATAATAGTCATCTTATTTCCAGCAATGATAAATTCAAGAGCCTTTCTCTTATTATTATTAAGTTATGCCTCAAATAATACGGTTTCCAGTGTTGTGTTATAAGGTTATGTTATGCGTGGCCTATAATAGTCTTTCGAAAAGATTATCATTTAATATATAAGTATTTTCATTTTACGTACATCAATAAAAACAAAATCACTCGACTTACCTATTACTTCCTGGATAAAATCACAAAAATTACAGACTACGAAACTCATTCGAAAAACCGTTGGTCCTTTGCAAAATTTATTGTGCTTGTGCTTGTGCATCGTGTCATCATGATCATTCTATGATAGACCCAGAATGTTGATATAATATTATCAATAAATTTTAAACGTCAGTAGCACGTTAATGGCACATCTGACAGGATTTTCACATAGGACAAAAAGTGCTGGAAATTAACTTCCACACCCGAATCAGTCATCAAAAATACATTGTTCCGGGAAAATTGAAAATCTGCCAAAATTATTCGGTTTTAAACTGCATTTAAAATTACCGCAATCCATGGCCTCTTATTGATATCACTAAACTTGTAGTGATATCAATATAAGTTCATTGACTGTATTTACCGTGATTTCTATTGGTATCCATGGATTTCTATTGATATCCATGAGCTTCTATTCATATCACTAAACTTGCAGTGATATCAATATAAATTCATTGACTGTATTTACTGTGATTTCTATTGGTATCCATGAACTTCTATTGATATCACTAAACTTGTAGTGATATCAATATAAGTTCATTGACTGTATTGGTATCCATGGATTTCTATTGATATCCATGAGCACGTATTGATATCCATGAGCATATATTGATATCAATAGAGTTTTTCTATCGATTTCTATGGATCTCTTCCACTAGGGCTCGCTTTCTGATTTCCTCCAGCTGCCAGTAGAGAATCATTTTTTGGAAACCATACGTGATAGTACTCTATAGTCTTTTATGTTTTTATGTGTTTATATTTGAATGATACATTATGTAAGTTGGATTATTTTACTCTTGATATTATTGTTTTATTGACATATATGGAGGAAACCTTAAATAGAGGTTTCCAATAGCATTGTTTGTGTCCTGAATTGAATGGAACTTTTATTCTATTATTCTGTTATTTTATTATGTTGTATTTATGATGTATATTTTGCTTTCCAATAGCATTGTTTGTATGCAGTAAAGGAATAAAAATCATTCTTATTCTTATTCTATTCTTATGAGATGAGTTTAGGTTATGTTTACTTGGTGATGTTATTATTAAAGACAATCTCAACCGCAAAGATGAAATCCAGTGCATATAATACTGTTGAAATATGAAGCTTCGCTGAGATTTATGTAAAGTTGAATTTAAAGTTTTATTCTGCTGCCCCTCATTCTGGTTCTATTTCTTAGAATTTTGAGTGAGAGTCCATGTTGAGTTTTGATTTTGACCATCCTATTATTTATTGATTTCTTGAATCTGGTATGTTGGTGATGGCGACGAATCCTTTCAGTAATAAGCCGTTTTTTCTGAATGGTTGTGTTGGATTTAGTTGACTTCCAATGCTCATGTTTTGGATGTCTGGGTATTTTTTCACACATGAATCTGTTTTCCATGACTTCACCGTTTCCAACGGATATGCTGGGGATGTGGCCAATATTTGCCAACAATGACTCTTTTCTCCTGAATTGTTGTGTTCCATTATGAACATCTCCACCAGATATGTCGGGGATGTTAATGAACATTTCCGAACATCATTCTTCTTGAATGGTATCTGGATGTTGGTGTTGTTATCCTGATAGGATTGATTTAGGTTTTTGATAAAAGTTGTAGATTTTCGAAATTTAATGTTGCTGTATGGTGCTGGGTACAATCAGTTCCAATAATTATATGTGGACCATTTGCAGGTGGATCGAGGAGGAAGTGTGAGAGCTGTTGCTGCTCGACTTGGACTTCAAGGAGACCTTGAGTAGCCGCATGCATACTCCGTGCAGGATTGTTGTATAAAAGATGAGGTGTGGCCTCAGACCTGGTGGAGTGGATTGTTATGTCAGCATATGCCTTATGAAATGTTTTTCCCACCCTGGTGATCAGTCTTGTTTCCACTTCAGTCATTGTAGCTTCCAGTTTTTCCCATGCCTTTGTGATATTGTTGTTGATATTGATGAAACTTTATTTAAGCTCCTCTCCATCCCGGTCTCTCTCTTCCTGTTGTTTGCCCTCCCTCTCCCTCTGCTCTTCTCTGTCACTATCTCTCTCTTCCTGTTGCATGCGCTCCTTATCCCATTGCTCTTCCCTCATTCTCTTCAACTGTTCCGCAGATGCACACTGTTTTTCAAATTTAAGCATGCCTCATTGAATGTTGCAAGGTTGGTGGATATCTGTGCCCCATACTTTATCTCACATTCTAAATTGGAGCAGTGTCTCCTCGAATATCCTGTGCCGAAATTTATTTTTTTTTCAAAATTATAACTTTTCCAAGTTATAATTTTATTAGAGTGTTCGCTAAACAGGGTTGGGCGCGGAGTGAGAGGAGTAGGTATGCTGCAGTGTCCGCAGTGAAGGAGGTCTCTGTGACAGGAATAACGTTCCCGATTGCCACAAGGCGTCCTCTTGTGTGTCTTGGAACTATTTACTGGAGTCGGTCACCGGGTCACTATTCTCGGGAACCGGGTGTTTTCCGGGGGTCCGGATTGAACTCGGGGTCGTCGAAAAGGCCTTCCCTAGCCTTTCTCGAGGTCCTCTTGCGATTCCGGAGTGAATCGGCAATCTGCGGGAGCCCACGCACCGGACTTCTCTTCTGATCGCTAAGTCCTAATCCTCGGGCACCGGGTGTCTTCCTGGGGCCAGGATCGATCTCGGAGTTCTCGCAAAGGCTTTCCCTAGCCTTTCTCGAGGTCCTCTTGCGATTCGAGGCTCCGGCGATGATGTACCAAGATGTAGTCAGGTTTTAACCAAAACCTGGCATGTCACTGCTGGTTGTAACAGGCAGGTTGATGCCCAAACTCGTTGAGAAAGTCGAAAAACACTCGTCCAAGTGTGTGTTGAACTGCGGAGCTTCCAGTGTCTGAGATTAATCACCTCAGACACAACTCCTGATTGACCAAGGATTCGGAGTACACTCAAAGCACGAGATGTACTATGTTGCTAGCTGCGCGCTGCTTCCTTCACTCTCTCTGTCGACCGCTCGCACTCGACACCCGAACTAGACTGACTGCCTACCAGCCTTTTACAAGCCTCCCTCAGTTGTCGAGATGGAGGGGAGTAAGGATGCGCATCACCGCTGAGCGGTAGCCCAGCGGCTAGGCTGCTCGTTGACCTCTGGGATTCCATCAGAGATAACCGAGCGTCTTATAACAAGCCCTAAACTCAATTCCCCTCATTAGTTACGATACACATCGTGACACAGTATTGACTAATTCAAGACTATTAAAACAATGTCTATCAATTTGTTGATTATAAAAACATAATATAAGGTTTTCAATGCTTAATGTTTTGAATACTAAGTCAACACTGATGTTTATTCATTTTGAATAATTTTCACCTGAAGATGGGAGTAAGTGCTTGCAAATGATTTTGATGGTTTTATAATTTTAAGGTTTATTGAATTCTAAGAAGAAGTAAAAGGTCTTTTTTAAAATTCTGTACTATTTCCTCTTCATTTGTTCTATCTCTATATTTTAGTTACTAACCAATTAATTTATTTATTACTGCCGATGAATAATAATTGATCCCTTCAATAATTGTGATTTTTATAATAATTGCTGACATCCGGTATCACAAAAAACTTCATTTGTATTATCTCTATATTAGTTTTTAACCAATTAATTTATTTATTACTGCTGATGAATAACTGATCCCTTTAATAATTGTGATTTTTATAATAATTGCTCTGACATCCGGTATTGAAAAAAGACTTTGAAAATTCGAAATCGGAACTTTCCTATCACGATTAATGGCCAAGTTGCCCAAGCCGCGAAAATTGCTTAGTACAAATATTGAGGTCGCTCGACAGTGAGACGCTGTTGATACGCACAAGTGTGCACTGAACTGAACTTGGCTGCCAACTGAGAGTCGTTCCACTCGTAAAAACGCTACTGGCTAGTGTCGCAAATGTGCATCGAGCCTAACAACCTGTGTAACAACCTTTAGCCTAACAACCTTGAGTTTGGAAATATATGGTAATATTTGTTATATGTTTTTTTTGCCATTGAATGAGAGAGTAAGTGGTGCCACTAGAGCTGGGACTTATATTATGTACACCATCATTCAATTTTGCGAGAGAAAATCAATCCAGCCAATACAATATGATAATAATGTGGAGAGAAAATTGAAAAAAAGCCTCTGAACCAATCAATGCTTCCTGGAAACTTAATTTGCTAGCCAGACTTTCCCAAGGAAATTTAATATCAGCGCAGAAGAAGTGCGTTGTAGATAAGTCCCCCCTCTATTCCCCCCTATAACTACCCGCTACCCCTAAACATTTCCCGAAGTAGGGTGACACCCAAATTTCATTAGGAGCCAATAATTAGTTCAGGAATATTCAAGCGTTCCTCAGCTGCTTAAGCTTCGTTAGACATTATTTGAAAATCTCACTTCGATAAGGAACAAGTTGTACACTTTTGCAGTCCTCAATAATACTTTTTCAATCCATCCCATGTAAATTCTATCCAAGGTAATCAAAGAATTATTTCTTCTCACACATCTAACAAAATTCACTTGGAAAAATTTAAGAAAAAATGTTCCAACTTATAAGTTCCGAGTCTAGTGCAGATGAGATAACAATGATTTTTGCTTTCTTCAATCTCTGTAATACAGAAATTTATGTGAATAGAATAATATTTTTAATAGAATGAATCATAATAGAGCAGTATTATTTTTGATTCCCATTCAATCATTAGCAAAGCTCATACTGAATTTCAAACCTACAAAAATATCAGTTATTGATAGTGTGACTCATAACTTTCATATATGCAAAAATCAATTGGATTATTAGTTCAATCAATAATATTGGAAATGAATTCTATTTTTCCAACTCTGACGATTGAATAGGCTAAACTTCATAAATCTTCACAATCTCGTAGTCATATTTATGAAAAGTCATGACCATTAGTGTTGTACCGGATTCCATCCTGGGAATTAGCCTGGGATTCATCCTGGGCTTTATCTATTAACCAACCAGAGCTCGCGAAAATGTCATGGTAACCAGCAATGTTGAGAAGTTTACGGAGGATACTGTTCTCATCAACGCCCAACCGTCTCTAAGATGCAGAAACACACAGAGTTAGTAATATACTTGAAATCATGTTAGCCTGGAATAATATTTAACATTAATTGGGGGAATCATGTTAGTCTGCAGGACTCTGATTTTTTTAAATACTTCGTGTACCAACCTCTTTTGAAGAGAAGACTGAGGAATAGCCGTATGAATATGAATATTGTGATTATTTATCATGAATGGTAGGAAAATAGGGGGGAACAGCCTCCAGGCTTTCCCAGTAATGGAGTACTCTTATACAGAGAATATGAAAATGCAGATCCAGGTTATGATCATTTCGAGTAAAGCAAAAGAGCATGTATGTGGCAGACTTCAGAAATTTTATGTGATGACAGATTGCTTATGAGCAGATCCGAAAAAAATATTGAGTACCGTAACAATAGGGAAGAGTAGAGGGAATCGTCAAGAAGCGATTTTTCCTGTTCACAGTGTAACTTTATTTTTTCAGTAACGTGTTGTCCTGCTTGGCTGCAGTCGGTAGAGCAAGATTTATATGATATATAACCCTTTTTGTGGTTCCTGGAATAGTGATAATACCAATTTCTTACC
The DNA here is from genome assembly GCF_014356525.2 of Nilaparvata lugens. Lineage (NCBI taxonomy): Eukaryota > Metazoa > Arthropoda > Insecta > Hemiptera > Delphacidae > Nilaparvata > Nilaparvata lugens. Next base: position 51,037,883 of record NC_052507.1, read on the forward strand.
GGCTCTCTCAGGAGCTCCCACAATTCTCTGCTTTTGCTGGTTACTGACGTCGGCCGCTCTAACAGTTCACAGTTTCTGTGACTGATTTGTTGAATTCCGCAAATACAGATGCAGTAGATGTAGATAGATATAAGGGCTCTGACTATCGTGCTAGACGATGCGACACCGCCACCAACGCCACTCGCCACCATTCACCAAAGTGGTCAGCAATGAAAAATGATACCGAGTGGAATCAAAGGTGATATTCTATCAGAATACCTTATAAATTCTGTGAACTTATGTGCTGCAGCTTACTACTATGACCTTGAGATTCTTCAAATCAGATTTGCTGGTACTGGATAATTTATATAAATCTTAGGAACGTATTATTTTCAAAGATTTGATAATCAATGCTGTATATCGCTGTCTTATCCAACTTATTCGGTGAAGAATATAATCGGATGTAATCTTAATAATTTTTCAATACTGGTAACTAAATAGATTATAGCGAGATTGGTCATGCATGAAGATAGGGGAATAAATAAAGGGTACACCATTCAAATAATGACACAAATATATTACACAAAATATCAACGAATAAATAAATATATAGAGCAACAAGTATAAAAAATAAATAAAGAACATATATATATATATATATATATATATATATATATATATATAATATATATATATATATATATATATTGTGAAGTGGAGCTTCCTGAGGGGTTATCTCCTATGATAGAGTCCCACGTTGTGAAGCCATTGTGTGAAGTTGTGGATTGTAAATCCTTCACAGATAATACGATGTTTCTGATATTTATAAGAGCAGTCTCTAAATTCCCTCTTTTGCGAATAAATTCACAAAAAATTAAGGCCGTCCGGCTCGCAAAATTACTGGGTTCAAACCTCAGCTCTAGCTCAGTGGTAGAAACATGAACTTCATAAATACAAATAATCACCATAAGGTTCAGTGACCGATGATTGATAATTCTTACCGCTGCTTCTGTGAAGTTCTTGAAGAATACCAGTAAGGAAATTAAAAGAATATTTGATGACTGATTATCAGTAACCATGTACCACTAGAGAATAATAAGGACCAACTATAGTTGTTTCTAGTTGATTCTTAAAACGCTCGTCGTGAATACAAGTATTCACCAATATACCCTTCCAAAATTCCTTAGAACTTACAACGCCAGTTCTGGAAGCTCTCTGGATCCTTATATGATATAACTGGAACCTTATTAATATAATTTCTTAATATACTTGTTCTGGTAGATGAGATGAATATCATCAAAGGATGATAAATATTGAGTGCTCTGAATAAGATTAATATCACTCGATTCAATAATTTTAAGTGCTGCTAAATATTTGTTGATATTAAAACAGCTCAAACTGTATATCACGAGATGAACTAGGATAAAATAAATTTCTACGATTTGTATGCTGACATAAAAAACAAAATATATTCCCATAAAAAAGATGTGCATAAAATATTCGATATATCTATAATTCACTTAAATAATCTATTTCAAAAATCTGAATAATTATCACAGGCTTTGCTAATATTCACAATAGTGAGTTTCAAATTCATAAATATATTATATTAATACTGATACTTATACTTCCAATCAATACAAAATCCTGCAAACGAAAACCTGTTCGGTCTATAGTTTGATATGATATACTTTGGTCAATTAACAAATTTGTAATTAATAAATTAATATTCAAACATGAGATCTCAGGGCTTTTAATATGAATTCGGGCTGTGCATGGAAGTAAGCTTCCTACATATATTAAATAAATTTATAAAATGTTCTTATGAACTATGTGATATTATACAACACGTGGTGATTTTTAATTTAATTCGAGTTAATTTGAATAGCGCTTTTTTATTAATTACCCCACTGAACGTAGAAAAAACGAGCTCGTTCGAATTATCACTCACTGAATTGAAGTTCTAGATGGTCTCGTGGATTGAATTAATTATTTCCAATAATTAATTAGGCAGGCTCCTTTTCTTCACTGCTGGGCTAACGCGTGATCCAGATTTTTATAAGTTTCTTTCGAATTAAAGCTATTTTTATGGGAATCTTTACAAATTACGAACTCTTTGACAGCACTGAGTTCACAGATAATTGACATTTAATACAAATACTTTACATTAAAAAAGGGTTTGGCTTAATAGTTTTTTAAATTTTTAAAAAGAGGAAGACAGAACCCTAAACTCCATGTGCATCCTCTCAGGTCGGGATCTTAAGCCAGAAGAAGGAGGTTTTTAGAAAAATTTGTCTCTTCCACGAATAATTCTGTAAGCTACTCTCTGATTGGCCTTCAATTTAATAAACTCAATGCAATTGGTTGCCTTGGGAATCAGGGCTTCCTCGGCTTTATAATAGAAAAAATTAACTAAAAAAGAATTTTTATACAAATGTATGGAGTGTTTATCTTAAATTGATTTCATAAATAAATCCTAACATGCGATGTTAATATATTTAGTTTTTCTTTTATATGAGTTTTGTATACTCTTGATTTATCATGCTTTTTTAGATTATAATAAATATTTATACAAAAATAATGGGTGTTCGTATTTCTACACATCGACTTCCTTTAGTATACATAATATATCCTTTATGAGTAAATTTTATATAATTCAACCTGTCATATGGGTTGATCGAATAATCAGCTGGTTCGCTCAGTATTGATTCTAATAATTATCGATTTATCCAAGATCGACTAATTCTTTTCAAAATGTAAACAAATAACTCTAACCTCAATGTTCATGCATTTTATTTTTTATAATCCGCCAATAATAAGTAAGCCGCTTTATAATTTTTTGATCTTACCAATGGGTTCTCATAATTATTAAATCACAATTATACATGTTTTCTTATCATTGTTGATAATGCTATTACTCCTAATCGCTAATAATACTTGATTTGAGTTGATTTATCCTTTGACTAGGTCTAACCTTCTTTCCAATTTTATAGTTCTATTATATTTCATTGGTTCATTTTAAAATATTTGGTGGTATTAATTTACCACGTGACAATATATATATATATATATATAGATATATATATATATATATATATATATATATATATATATATATATATATTGAAAAAATATCACAGATAGCTCACTTATTTGGTTTTTGCTTTTAGCACGAAATATTACCATGTGCTTCTTAAATCATCAATCATATGCATTTAAATTATGCAGCTCAGTTATCAACTTGCTGTTGCTTGTCGAATAAAATCTTATATATCCTCTTTCCAAATTGATATAAATAACTAATTATAAATTTTAAATCTCAAATATATTAATAAATATCTTTCAGGGCTAAGGTTCGGCCTCTGGTGGAGATTAGATAAATCAATTTATCCAGTGAACATGAGCTTCATTTGCATCTTTATAATTTACTAATAAAAAGAATGATCGAATGAGCATATAAATTATAACATCCAAATTTAATATATATTTTATCTGTGCATATTTAAACATGTAAATCTGACATATCATTCCCTTTACGTTTCAAGACTTGCACAAGTTTGATATTAATTAACTAACCCCTCGTCGAGCTAGCTTTATGAATCTTGTTTTATTTGAAGCAATGAGGGCGCCCTGATATTTCTTTTTAACTATAAAACTCACGTGTCTAATTTCACAAAGTATGATGACGATCCGAATTCTTCCAATGTCTTAGGCTTTCTGGTGGGCTGAAGTCATCTTCTCCAAGGGAATAATAAAATATTCTATATGACTCACACCTTAATACAACCTCACTGAGTCTTATGAAATTAATTATTGAATTTAAACTTAAACTTTCAAAACATACAATTATTAACAAAGGGATTTGTGCTCTATAAAATTGGTGGCTGTTCCCGGTGACCTCTGGCAAGCAAGAGGGCTCTGATCTCCCCTATTCTTTCTACGATCATACTTCCATATTCCAAACTTGCATATTATTCAAATATTCAACTACTACGCAATTACATAATCAAAATAGTCCGTGTCAATCTGCTAGGTCATTACTTAAATATTACACATTATATTTTATAATTATTCAAATTGCATCTGTTACATGAACTGAGTAGTGTATAACTTACAAATTCTTATCATTTATATAATAAATAAAGTATATTTTTGAATTGACTTGCTTTTACCGCCAGTCAGTTACTGCATTTTGATTGGGTTATTCCAAAACTACGAATGTATCCATGCACCGAATAGAATATACACACTTCCTTAATATTTTAATTTATTTTACATATTTTGTACATGCTCATTTGACATAATAAATATTTTTGTGTTAATTAAATTGTTTTTCCTTTTACATTAACATGCCATGTGGTTACCAAATCCTCTGGTCACATCTTAAGCGAATGCTATTTGTTTACAACTAAATTCGCCACAGGTGTCTGGCTAAATTTCAAATTATACGGGTTGACCGATTATTTAGGTTGCCGACCAGTAAGTATCATAGAGTCTAACCTCAAAAATTCATTATTTTATATAATTAAATAAATAGCAATAAAATTCTTTTCTTTATGGCTGTTCGAATTGTAGCCAGGATACCCGTTATTATCTAATCTCTAACTTGTTGATGTCGCACCCGGCGATAACAAAGCAGCCGTTTGCTAGAGACCTATAAAATCTTTTCCTTTGGCGATTTTGCCAGTTATTCAAAATATTCTGTTATAACAGGCATAGAAACTTACTTTAGCAGTTAGACATTACATTAGCAGGTAGATAGGTTGGGAGTTGGAAGGTTGGAAGAGCCAGAAAGTAGCGAGGTATTCATTGTTTATTGAAACCTTCTTGATTGGATATCAATTCTGTCTCACCGTAGAGAGCAGTTAAGCGGGCCATTCACTATCCAATCTCTTGTCCAACGTGAGGTCAAACATTCAATATTGGATTCGATGTCAGACCGTGAATGGGTTGTGGATGTTGGGTCAAATGTTGGATGTCTAGCCAAATGAGATTGATCAACTGGAGGTACAACACATCCGACATCTGAAAGTCAGCCGCCCAGTCAAAGTCAAATCATACTTTTGTAAAAAAATGAATAAATAAGGTGAAAGGTCCGACTAGTTGGACAACCAGTCGGAACGTGAGTGGTGGAAGATCCTACACGTGGTCTTTCTACCGGTCCAACATTGTTGAACCACCAGTTGGATAGAGAATGGCCGGAAATGCATCTAAACGTTTCTTTAAAAATTCAAATTTACTAGTTTTCTGCTGAACTATTTCTATGAATGACCTGAGAAATCCCAGTAGCTCTTATGACTATTTTGGATAAATTATTATTATAATTTCAAGTGAGCCAAAAGAAGAAAATATGTGGAAAACAGCAAAGATTTAAAAAAGAATGAATGAGTGAGAGAAAGTAGAATTATGGAAAATTGCCAACTCTATTGAAACATTCTCTATTGTTAACATTTGTTCATTCTTTGTGTTTGAATCCAGACACGGTTTTTATTCTCCTCCTGTAACGATGAATTATAACAAATATTGTAATTGGATACTTTTATAACCTGAATCCTCTCTCATGTAACCTTCTCACAATCGTTTTTCCTCCCTCTTCCTTCCCCTGGCACAGTGTTGTCAAATTTTGTAAGTTTTTTCCATACAGCAGCCAAGTAGGCAATGCTGAGCGGTGTTTTGTTTGAAGCCTCTGCTGTCAGCCGGGTTGAGTGGTTTTCTGTTTTTTTTTTCACCTTTTTCAAAAGATTAATGACAGTCTTTCAAATATGTTGATGCCTACTTGCCTCATACCTCATCCCATTCCACCAATGTATGGTCAGCCCAACCAATGCAAAAGCGTGAAGAAACGCACTAGCAGTGATAGATAGATAGATAGAGATAGAGAGAGAGAAGAGACAGAGAGAGAGAGAGAGATAGATAGAGTGTGTGAGAGAGAGTCAGAGTAAGAGAAAGCAGAGAGAGAGAGTGGAAACAGTACTCACTCATTCTCTTCTGTGCTATATTTCTCTTTTACATTCCCTCACTCAGTTCCCCTCTTCATCCCACACAGGGAAAAAATGTTTGTAAAATGAGAATCTAAACATAGAGAGAGACAGAGAGTTTGAGAGGAAAATTGAACGATTGTGATCAGAATAAAGGGAAAGAAAGAAATGACTGCAAGAGTGATCATAAGTGAGAGACAAAATCATATAGAGATAGGTAATGAGTATGGGAGGGAAAGAATAAGGTTGATATGAGAGGGTTTAGAAATGTTGAAAAAGTTTAGTGAGAATCCTGATTTAGAGAGAGACAGAGTTGGACAGAAAGATTGAACTGTTATAATAGGAAAATAGGGATCGAAAGAGATGTCAACTTGGCAACTAGAATACGTAAGTGAGAAAATTCAATACGGTACAAATGAGTCCATTCAAATACGGTATGAAAGACAACAAAATGATTAATTCCAGAAAGATAACGAGAGAACTTATTTGGAAGAGCAAGAAGAATTTCATTGAAAAAAGATCCAGAGAGATTAATGGAGAGGTAATGAATATAAAAGTAAAGAAAATAACATGGTATTCTTGATTGAAAATTGGCAAACTATCCTCTTCGATTGAAAATTGGGGAAAATAAGCATAGTCAAGAAAATAAATAAATGAGAGGAATTTTTTGTTCCTCATTATTTAAAACTTACCTCAAATTTGAAGGATTCAAAAGAAAGTGAGAGAGTGAGTTTTGGAAGAGTATGAGTTAGTAATACTATTGTAATTACATTGAGAGAGAGAGCGAGTGAGGGGGAGGAGAGAGATAATTAAATCAGTGATTAAGAAAAAATGCGTGTGAGTGATTGAGAGAGAGAGAGAGAGATTGATTAATTGATTGAGTACTTTATTTATGTAGATTACCATATACTGGTTTATACACTTATATACAATAGCTCACAATACAGCAAAATTATAGATGAATTCACATAATATAAACTAAGAAAATAATTATTGAGCTGTATATGATATGAAAAAAAGCAATTTGTAATAACTATAGATAAAATATATAATATTGTTATGCATCTACATAAATTGGCGGAGCTTTGGACATATCAATGTCCATTCTTTGGAAACAATATTC
>NC_052507.1:53232438-53403718 GCF_014356525.2 Nilaparvata lugens
AAGACAAGCAAACTGAATGAGAAACAGATGATTTGGTCTTATTCTCACCTACACTATGAATCAAAGTGTCAGAATACAAAGTAACAAGTGACAATTTTTCAGCCAACCTAGTTGACATCAAATTACAATCAGAGCAAGAATCTAAAAGCGCGGTTGCTTTAATAAATTCCCCACTAGAAGATTGAACCAAAACTTCGGCAGTAGGTAACAAAGCGACAGTTGATTGCTGTTGCAAACACAGAGACGAAGTGGAGCTCATTGTGACATGAGAGTTCTTCTGAGGCTGTTCTGCATGAGAAACAGCTTGCTTAGTTGCTTCCGCACTCTGAACCATGACGGGATTCAAAACAGCATTCTTACCATTGGAGGGAGCAAAAGATTGAGAATGAATAACATTTGAAGTTACCTTATCCTTAGAAGTAGGCTGAGTGTCCCGTGATTGAGGATACGACCTGTGAAGAACAGTGTGGTGACTCTTGCCACAAGTGTACACGTTTTGTCCGAACAAACATGATTGGGTGCGAAAGGCTTGAGGCAATTATAACATAACCTTTTGTCACGGACAGCATTCCAACGATCAGTAACCTGTAACTTCAATAATTCATTACAACGATTGGAAAATGACCAACAGAATTACAAAAACTACAAGGTGACATAGAAGAGGTAGTAACCTTCATCCTAGCTTGAACATTCGATTGATTTTGATTGAACTTCGGCTTGCTATGAGCACCAACCGAGTTGGATGTACTTTGCTGTACATTTCCTTGATGATGGTTAGCTGAGCTTGAAGCAACAGCTTCCATGATTTTGCATTGTGATTCCAAAAAATTCCAAAATTTATCAATGGTGGGAATGTCGTGTATACCAACACTCTTTTCCCATTCTCGAACAGTAGCAGTATCCAACTGCAACAACATTTTGTGCATATACAACAAGTCCTTGATTGGACTCCAAGTTGAAGCGCTTCGAGCGCGGTAATGTGGGACTTGCAAAAGTCAATGAATGCCCGTAATGATTGCGGACAGTTACGCTTTATGGTAGGCGGAGATTCAATTGCCGTGACGTGCCTGGCAGCAATTAATCTCTTGTTGTATACCTCTCCTTAAGAGGTTCCATGCAAGCTGAAAACCATTTTCGTCAGCTTCAATGTGTTCCACTCTAGCAGAGCTTCACCACTGAGTGATTGACGAAGATAGAAAAATTTCAATGAATCATTAATGTTATCTTGATTACCAATAATATTAGTAAAAGCACTTGAGAATGCTTGCCATTTTGAAAGCTCCCCATTGAAGCTTGGAAGTGGAATCTGAGGCAACTGAAAATTTGCCAAAGGTGCGTTTTGAGATGTTGGCTGCTGGGAAGCACCAGCAGTGGCCTCATTGATGCGTTGTCTGCTTTCAAAAGCAGTTAATGCAGCGTTTGCCTTAGAGGTAATGGAGATAAACTTATTGAGTATCTCAAAATGAGTTGAAGTGTCCTGTGCTTGCAACTCTGCATTCCATAGTTGTTCATGAATCTTATTATACTTAATTCTAAGTGAACCTAGTTCGTTTTTTACAGTCAATAATTGATAATAAGTGGCTTCAGTGTCCACAACATAATCGTTATAGCTGGTTATGAACCAATCTATTTCCTGGTGTAAATTGTCTCTTGCATTGAAAAGAGCAGAAGGCTCAGGAAGTGAATCTTCCTCATGATCAGACATGCTTAAAAATTAACAGAAAAACCTGAGTGAATGACACGATAGTGCACTGTAGCAATGCGATTGCTGCGCCAATAAGCAACCTTGGGCGCTGGTCCAGTACGCAGAGAGGCACGCCTGTGCGTTTGAGGCAAGTTGTATCAAGCTTGCTGTGCGGCGAGTCAAGTAGCGAGCTCGCAAGGCGGTGTAGTTTGCTGTGTGTTGATTTCTCAATGCGCAATAGCCGTCTGTGACCAGTTCAGTGCGGTTCAGTCTCTCAGGGTACAAGATAGTTGATAGCTGGTGCATACACGTCGCAGCGTGCTTTGAGTTGCAGCCAGTACTGAAAATTTGAAACAAGTGTGTGAATGCTTAATATTAAACAATATAAACATACAAAGGTACAATGGAATAAGATATACTCTAGAGTGGGACCTAATCATTGGCGTCAAGCTAGACTATTAGGCACACGGTCACTGAAACCCCAAGGTTCAATGGACCAAGAAATGAGTAATAAAAATGAACAATTATCCTAGGCAAACTGGGTCAAAGATGACGGGCAGGAGGACCAATTTTTATGACAGAATCCAAGGGCAGGGCAGTGGACTGTGAATGATAGTTGGTATAAATACCTACAAATAAATCTTTGAATTCTGTGCATAAAAATACTGATAGCTTGAAGTGTGGTAAGTACACCATAAAAGACTAAATGAATCAACAAGATAAGATTTAATAATAATAATAAGATAATAATAGGCAGATGGCCACATACAAAAACAATTGTGTCAAATATCTTGGGATCAATAAAATAATAATAGGCAGATGGCCACATACAAAAACAATTGTGTCAAATTTCTTGGATCAATAAAATAATAATAGGCAGATGGCTGCATACAAAAACAATTGTAAGTAGGTTAAGTCAAATATCTTCAAGTCTTTGAATCTTTAAATAATAATAGGCAGATGGCCACATACAAAAACAATTGTAAGTAGATTAAGTTAAATATCTTGGGAAAATTACAACATGTGAAATAATGTAGAGAAATACAAAATCTCAATGAAATTAGGTCAATGACATAATGACCATTGAAGCCTGACAATAATTGAAAAGGTAGTATAATGATACCTGAAATGAATATAAATTGAGTGCTATAATGAAGGTTATTGCTGTAAGGTATAATATTAATGATTAAACAATGACAATAAGCTGTAAATAATGCTCAGCAGGTAAAATACACGAAAAATATATGCGGCATAGGCCTTCAGTGATTTGAATGTCAAGATAGACATTAATCAAATAATAAGTAGGCGTCGGTGGCCTCAGTGAACTGAATGTCAAGATAGACATTAATAAAACAAATTAGTAGGCGTCGGTGGCCTCAGTGAATTGAATGTCGAGATAGACATTAATAAATAATAAGTAGGCGTCAGTGGCCTCAGAAAATCACTTGTGAAGCCAAGGGTAGCTGTCAAATGCAATGAAATAGTAGGCGTCAGTGGCCTCAGAGAATTGAATGTCAAGATAGACATTAATAAAACAAATAGTAGGCGTCGGTGGCCTCAGTGAATTGAATGTCAGATAGACATTAATCAAACAATTATGATACATACGTAAATAAAAATTGAATAGAACGATTTACATAACCTGAATAAAATTTTGAAGAGAAGATGCAGCCAGCAGACAGGCAATGACTCCGCAATACCCACAGGAACAGGACATCAGCAAGTGATGATGTGATCTGGCCATGTGATGACAAGCATGGAAACATCTACCAAGCAGGCAAATCCCCCAGTGGAAATGTAGGCTGGAGCATGTAGAATCCCAAACGAATAATCCGATCTTCAAGTTGTGGAATTTTTGGATTGATTTCCAAATGGTAGAGATGATGAATTTGAAAGTTTGAGTTTCACGAGGTGAAGCCAATTGTAGAAGAATGGCAATTGAAGCCTAGACGAGGTTGTAATTTTTGACAAAGTTTATCAAAGCAATATGCGAAGCAATCGATGAATAATTTAATCACATTTGAAGAATGGAATAAATGAATTAATTTGTAGAATAATTCTTACTTTAAAAACGTTCTGTAGATCAAATAAGTAGCGATGAATGCTCACACGAGGTTGCAATTTTTGACAAAGTTTATCAAAGTTTAACAGAGTAACTGAGTGAAGAACTCGATGAATAATTGAATCACACTTGAAGAATAGAACAAACGAATTAATTGAAGAATAATTCACACTTTAAAAACGTTCTGTAGATCAAATAAGTAGCGATGAATGCTCACACGAGGTTGCAATTCTTGACAAAGTTTATCAAAGTTTAACAGAGTAACTGAGTGAAGAACTCGATGAATAATTAAATCACACTTGAAGAATAGAACAAACGAATTAATTTGAAGAATAATTCACACTTTAAAAACGTTCTGTAGGTCCGATGAATTCAGATGAAAAGTTTAGACCGGGCGCAGGATGCACGCCCGACGACCTCCATTGAAAGACAAACAGCAAACCTAAAGACGCTAGCAACAAAAACGGGAAGGCGGAAATGACAGCCACGAACAACACGTTTACAAACGTATGGTGAAAAAGTAGCAAATAACTAGAAAGTAAGATGCCTAAAGACAACATTAAATTCCAAAAAATCGAATAGTATAGTATTTTTTTATAGCGAAGTTTCCATACTGTATGTATACTGTGATCCTACAATGCCATTATAAAGTGGGCCTTGAGGTCTTTGACCTCACTATCACAGAATATACAGAATGGAAACTTGTAATCAATCGCCTATCTAACCAATGCTTTTTACATGACGCCAATACTAAACACGTCACGTGACCTTGGGAAATTCCAATCCTGGTCTTCTGATTGGCTCGTGACAGTGAACGAGATCAATTGATCCGGATCATTGAAGTGATCCGAACCTATCATCAATACTATTACAATGCGGCGCTTCCTAACAAGATGGCGGATTTTGGCGTCAGGATATAGCCAAGTTTCCGTACTGTATGTATACTGTGTCACTATAGCCAAGCAAGACCATCTATAAAAATATTATTATACAATTGTGTATTGTAGATGGTCTTGAGCCAAGTTTCCATACTGTACTGTTCTGTAATTCCCCAGTGACAAGTTCCAAAGTATTCGGACAATACTTTGGTCCGATTGTGAATGGCCAGTATTCAATTGAAAAATATTTATCAAGTAAGTACTTGGGATTTAGATAATATTTCTCAATTGTCCGCAACGATTTCATTTCTATAATTGCACAAAATCGATGGTATCAATCTTCAATATTATACAGGCTTTGGATTGCGGTTCGAATAGTGGTGACGACAAACGTAGATTTTAGTTGCAGTGGCAGTGGATTGCGGAATTGTCGAATAATTTGCGCACGCAAAGTATTACCACAGGCAGATTTACCAAACAATTTATAGAAATTTTCCAATAATTCAAGTCGTGATTATAAAGCAAAACGGTTATTATTATCTTATCTTGCTTTTTTTGTGCTGAATTGACTAGTTCCGTAATGTAACTTATTTTTTTAGTGGTAGTGCTTAGCTGTGATTGTTCAGACAGGTATACTCTTGCTGCCCCTTTCATTTGCTGCTGTTTCATTATTTTGTAAAGTAGTTGTTCAAATTAATTATGTCGTTGGAAACAGATGTTAAATCTAATATGTGTCCTGATATTATGGAAAGTTCAGGTATGTTGAACTCATTAATAATTTGAAGAAATGATGAAATTCATTTTGATTTGTTTGAGTCAATAAACTTGAAGATACGTAAAGAAATCAAATATAATTTAGAGTAACTTTTGGAATAATCCTCTGTATTCACTTGAACTTACTAAAATCCTTTTAATATTCAATATAATAATTGTAAAAATACTAGTAATGGAAAATTGTGAACAAAATATAGTGTTAAAATTATTGTTTAGCATTTCATCAAAACCGATCACCCATAACCTCAAAACAATCATTCTGAACCTCATTTCAAATGGGCATAATGTTTAGTGAAGTAATTCTATTTTTACATAAAAATTGATCTTATATAAATTACAATAGTTTTAATATTTATATCTTGAGGTTGCAAATGAACTAATAAGATAATAATAATGTATTCCAGAACTTGGCAACATGTTTTGGTATGTATGGTATTCCCTTTATGCTTTTAATGCTGAACTCCTAAATAATTAATTTACTTCGAAACAGTAAAACTAACTTATAGGGACACTTCAAGGACCAAAATTTTAAACTCACAATGTTTGACATAATGATCGAATTTTCTCTTTAGTTAGGCCTACGACAGTTCATTTTTCTCAGCTTGTCAAGGCGTTTCAAAATCATGTATAATAGGCCTAAATGAAAATTGTTAGAAAAAAGAAATTCATAATTGATTGTATTTTCAACCCAAATTTTTTTAAAATGTCCAATTCCTATACTCAAAGCTATGTATCTTGGTACCCCAATATAAACCAGAGAAGTTTATCAACAAAACATACCTACATAATTATTATTATTATATATATATATATATATATATACAAAACTTGCTAATAATAAACTTAGTCCTAATTATGATACCCCACTATAATAATATGTGTCGGGGTGATCATAATATTCTTTTCTGAAACATATATATAAAAATTTAGTAGTTTTAGTTATAAAGGTTAGTTAGTTATTAAATCAACATATATATTTCACCGAACAAACCGACTGTGTACGGTTGCTCCTGAGTTTTCAAAATTGCTGCTAATATTAGGGAACATTAAAGGTAGAATATAATAGTTACAAGTATATTACAAAAGAAGACAGTAGTTTATCCTATTACTTACTTTTTTTACCGTCTTTTCTATCCGTCTTCCCAGCAGTCCTGTGGCTGCAGGAGACGTCATGATTTTAGGATTATCTCCTGTGTATGTAGGTATGTTCATCTACATATTCATTTATGTAGTAGTATGGCCGGTCAGTCAAACATCCTCTGAGCTGTTTTACGAAAATTCTATTTCCTGTGATTGATTTCAGGTTTTCAGGTAGCAAGTTGTAGAAAAAAGACCCTGCATATGTTGGGGATCTGCTATATTTTCTTAGTCGGTGTTGAGGTAGATTTAGGTCGTGTTGGTTTCGCAGGTTGTAGTTGTGGAGATCCGATCTTAGTGTGGGATTTGTGTTCCTTGCACTATTGATTCCAAAATAAAGAGCAATATGACTGTCAGAATTTTGGTGCTCTTGAATAGGTCTCTGCAGTGCTCAATCCTATCCACTCCTAGGACCGTTTTTATTGCTCTTTTCTGGATTCTCAGTATTCTTTCAAGGTTTGTTTGTGCTGTTGAACCCCAAGCCGCAATGCCATAACGAAGGTGCGATGCGAATAGTGAGTGATAGGCAATAAAGGCAGTGCCTTCATCTGAGATGTGTCGTATTCTTCGGTTCACATAGGCTGCTGAGGATAATTAGTATGCCAAGGAATTTTATGGAGCTTTTTGTCATTATGTTGTCATCTATATGTTCCGTTGCTGCGCCATTTCCTGTAGGTGTGAATTTGAGGTGGACTGTTTTGTTTTTGTTTATAGTTAGTTGTAGTCTATTGCATATTGGGGTTACCTCCTCCATTGCCGGTTCGATTATATTTGTTATTGGTGTGGTCTTCTCAGATGGGATAAGTATTGTGGTGTCATCCGCAAACAAGATGCATTTCTTCTCACTCTAGTTCTTTTTGAAAATCATTTATGTACATCAGGAAGAGCAGAGGGCCCAGTATGGATCCCTGGGGTACACCTCTGGTCACTGGGCGAAGCGAAGATTTGTAGGTAGTGGTGAAGTTGTTGTTATGGTGGTCAATCTCCACATACTGTAGTCTTTCTGATAGGTAGTTCTCGATCCATTTAAGTGCCTTACCCTCAATTCTCAACTTTTTCAATTTTATTTTTAAGATGTTCCAGTCTATGGAGTCGAATGCTTTTTGCAGTTCTATGAAGAGTCCAGTGGCTGTTTTGTGCGTTTCCCATATGCTATTTATGTCGTTGCATAGTTCTGATATAGCTGTAGTAGTGCTAAGACCCCTCCTGAATCCATGTTGTCTCACAGTCAGTAATTTGTTGCTTTCCAGGTGAGTCATCAGTTGATTGTATATTGCCCGCTCTATGATCTTAGATGTCACTGGAAGATAGCAATTGGTCTAAAATTATTTGCATCATTTTTATTTCCACCTTTAAATTTTTGGTAAATCTTGGCGATTTTGAGGTTATTTGGGAATGCAGCCTGTTCCATAGACGAATTTACTATGTCCAGTAGTGGTGTAGATAGTTCTTCCCCACAGTACTTTAGAATTTTGCCCGTGATGTCATCGTGGCCAGCAGAGTTGTTGAATTTGAGTCTTGCAAGTAGATGGTCCAGTTCTTCTTTAGTAATTTTCCTGAATTCGTAGAGTGCTGGTATATCAAATTAATTTTCTGGGTTGTGAGACATTTCGTTTGCTGTAGTAGTGTTTTTCTTGGCGAAGTATGTGTTTAAAAAGTTACTGATTTGGTAGGGGTCTGTTATTTTCTTTTTATCTGTTATCAGGCAAAGGTTTTTCTGTACATTGGTTGCTTTTTCATTATTTATTATTCTCCACAATGTTTGAGTTCTATTATTAGAGTGTTCCACTTTACTTTTCAAATGTGTCCTTTTTTATTCATTACATCCAAATCATATAGCTCATTACTCTCCAATAATGTTACATCAAATCATATATCCTAGATCCCTTTCCAGTCAAATGGTGTTTGTTAAGGCAGTTTGAATTGACTACAAATGTTATGTTCTGTACTTCACCTCCTCCCCTCAGTCCCCCCTGGCAGCAGGTCTCCTCATCTATTTCCCTGCTTGGCTGTTTTGCAGCTGGCGGTACAGTCTTTGTTTGAACAGGTGGGCTGCTGGCATCTGTGTGTCCCCGGCTGTCTTCTCCTGCTTCTCCCCCACCGCCCTCGATGTCGTTCAATAAATTTCTCGTATCCTCGTCTGCCTTTCTCCTGGTGGGGTATGTAGGCTCGGGGTAGATGCCCTGCGTGAAATCGAAAATTACATTTTCTAGCCTATAATAACATCAGTCTTCCTCGCCAATGCATCTGAGAGTCTATTTCTATCCGTTCTTAACAATTGGATTTCGTCTTTAAGTTCTTTTATATCCTCAAGTAGAAGTTTAATTAATTATACCATAATGGTCAGTATGACTTGTCCTCGTTATATTTCTTGGTGTGGGGTTACGGCTCATACAGGTATTAGTTTCAGATATAGAGTTAGTGTGAGCTGCAGAATTATTCAGCATTGATGACTTCGTCAGTAATTAGTGTTGTACAGTTTTCACACATCCATGTTTGTTCATTGCATTATCCTATTTACAATGAGCTCGTCGTTCTGGTAGGTTCTATTATCATATAGGTGACCAGTTTTGTATTGTTCTTTATTTTTTTGTGTGTTTTGAGATCTGCGGAATTTTATTGTGAATTCTAGAACCTAAATATTGAATGCAATTTTTTTTTAAATAGGAAGGTGGTCATGCGATACATGATTTCGATACGAAATTTCAAGAAAAAATAAATGGTGGAAACCGCACATCGATATCTCAAACCGTTCAGAAGATATTCACATTATTAATCAATATCATGCATATCAGAAATGAAATACATAAGTGGTATTGATTAATAATGTGAATATCTTCTGAACGGTTTGAGATATCGATATGCGGATTTTGACATTCATTTTTTCTTGAAATTTCGTATCGAAATCATGTATCACATGACCACCTTCCTATTTAAAAAATAAAGTTGCATTCAATATGGCGGATCCAAGATGGCGGACCAGATTTTTGAAGTCATAGTAAAGTAGTATTTTCAATTTGTGAGGGATCCTCAATCACACCCACCTTGGAATCACAATCTTTTATGAGATACTAAGCCGTTCTCATACTTTTTTCTCTCCTTTCTGCTTTGAATAGTATTGATTAATAATGTGAATATCTTCTGAACGGTTTGAGATATCGATGTGCGGTTTACACCATTCATTTTCTCTTGAAATTTCGTATCGAAATCATGTATCGCATGACCACCTTCCTATTTAAAAAAAATTGCATTCAATATGGCGGATACAAGTTGGCGGACCAGATTTTTGAAGTCATAGTAGTATTTTCAATTTGAGTAGGATCCCCAATCACACCCACCGTCAAATCACCTTTGTACGTATGATATATTAAGATTGTATAATATCATATAATATCATAAGATATATCATATGATATATTGAGATATTACAATTATACCTAGATATTCAATATTATCAGGGAACTTAATAAGAGGACAATCACAGTTTTGACTCTCCCCTTTACAGTAATGAAGCTTTATTGATGACTTTGTTGGTTTGGTGCTATCAGTTATAGAAAAGGATAAACAAAATTCCCTGCATTTAATGTTAGTAGGCGGTTACCCATCCATGTGGTGACTTTGGAGAGTTCTGTTTCTGCTGTTTGAAATACCTCATCCCAGTTTCTACCCTTGAAAAGTAGGGCCGTGTCATCTGCAAATACTATTACCCTACCTCTGATTCGAATGGAGCACAACTCATTTGCAAAATACAAGATAATAAAATTGGGTCCAAAACCGTTTCTTGAGGTATTCCAAATTCCTTGGATTCTTCTGCAATCATGTGACTTCCAACTTTTGTTCTCTGCTGCCGGTTGCTAAGGTACGACATTTGAACCACTCCAGAGTTATATTATTCCTATTGTTTCAATTTTTTAAGTAATAAATCATGTGGCACTGAGTCAAAGGCCTTAGCCAGATCCAAAAATACTGCTAAACACTTATTTTTTCCACCAGGTTATGGATAACTAATTTTGGCAACTCCAGAACTGCCGATTCCGTACTTATTCCCTTACAAAAATCAAATTGGTTTGGAGAAATTATATTATATTTTTCTATATAGCTCAAAAACCGAACTTTCACTAACTTTTCCAGTATTTTAGATAAGTTGCTTGTTAGTGATATAGGCCTATAGTTACTTGAAGTTAGCTTATCTCCTCCCTTATGGATAGGTCTGACACAAATTAATTTCATTGCTCATAATTATATTATCAAAACCATCAAGACCCGGCACACTACTGTTTCTTGAGGAGTTTATGGCTTCAATAATTTCCTGTTCAATATTATGGGTAGAATAATCATAGAATTGGGTACTCTTCTTACATTCGGCTTATAACTATTTACAATATCACTTATATTCTTACCTAAACTATCTGATATTTCCTTGGCCATGTTTTCTCCTATATAGTACTAACAAAATATTCATTAATGAGATTCAGTTATAAACTAGGATTCTCTTTCAATGTTAGAACTCTATTTCCTATTTTTACAGCATGCAATTGATTTGTCATGTCTCGGTTTGAATCAGTGGCATCATTTATGATCTCCCAATTTCCCTTGATGTTATTTTCTGCTTCATTGAATTTATTCTTGAAGTAATCTTCTTTTTAACTCTGGATAAACTTTGAAACTATCTTTGATTGAACTATTACATCAGCGTATTCCTATAGATACAGTAATGGGCTGCTAGTTCTTGATTTTCTGGTTGTAATTTACTCTTCTTATTCAGAAAATTCATTTTTCTAATAGATAAGACAAGCCCTCTCGTAATCCAAGGTTTGATAATTTTAATTTTCTTTTTTGTCTGTACTGATGAGAGTACATCCATGTGACGTTGTTAAATTTCCATAAATTTTTCGTAAGCCATATCTGTGTCACTACTTCCAAGGAACCCCTCCCAGTACTCCTCTGTTAGACATTTTCTTAGACCAGCTAAATTAATCGATTTTCGGTTTGAGGAGTCGGTTTCATGTAGATTCGCTCTGTTTCTCGCTCCCGAACATCTTTGTAAATGGTACTTGGTTTAGAATTGTAGAACAGAATCTTCACTTTCAAGTGAAGTGAATGATTTTTGTAAAAATGAATTTGTAAAATTACCTACGGTACTTCCGTTCCAAAAAATTAACAATATTTCCTTCATTTTCATAGTCTCGGCAGATCTACGATAATAAAAATTGATTAAAGTTAAATTTAAGGCAACTGAGCTTATAGAGCATGGAAATCACAAGTTTCTATCATGTATCAAACTCATTTAGAAACTCTTGATTAACAGTAAAATTGCGACAAAAATAAAAAAATATAAATCGCTACTTTCTCAATTGGATGTAACTTTTTAATAGGCATAGTGCCGGTCGCACAAAAGCCGGTTAAATTTTAATTCCACGAGAACCAATCAGAGAAGCCGTCTTATCAAAAAGACCTTCTCTGATTGGTTCTCGTGGAATTAATCGCGGTTAAAATTTAACCGGCTTTTGTGCAACCGGGCCCTAGTATTGAAATAGAAAGTATTGTTTATGGGAGTGAAAAGAGGAGAGAATTCTCTACAAACTTCCCTCCATTTCCAATTTGAAGTGTTTCACAAGATAAGCATCCTTGAATATGGAAATTAGTCATTTATTTAATATGAAAATTTGAGTATGAGTGAATTTTCCGTTTTAGTAGTACGAGAAGATTCGATCATTGTGTCAAAAGTTATGAGTGTCGGAAAGTTCAAACCTTGAGGTGTCATTAGAAGCGCATCTAGAAAATCCTGAAATTGAGTAAGTTACATCTAATGGGTGTTCTGTAGAACCCATGTATAACAATATGATCCAAAATATTGATTTGCTTGATTGAATGATTGATTGCTTTGGAAGGCCTTGAAAAGTTATTACAATCAAAATTAGTATTTTGGCTGTAGGACATGGTTTCCTATTTTTGCTAGTATTTCCCCTCCTACCAATACGAAATAGCAAAAAATTTCTGAATCTTGTTTAGGAATAATTGTACTCGTAATAAATGTAATTATTCTTCATTACTTCATGATACTTTGAGTTGTATGGAGTGGAAGTATTATCCAGAATGCTTTACAAAATCTTGAAAAATAATCCATTTTTGAAAATCTGTAGCTACAAAACAAAAAAATCGTAGAATCTCAATTTATTGGAAATTTTATTTTCGCCTTTTTTATTTTAAAGAGAATGCTTTTTCTCGAAAAACCCGATGTTCTCAATATACGATAAAATGGAAAATTGAAAAAATCTCAACATTTTCGGGTTTTGGGGGTTTTAGGGGTAAAGCCGCCTTCTAGCGTGTCAGCAAATTTTAGATTCGAATTTAGCACCCCATAATACATTTACAAAACCGATGAGAAATAATATTTCGGAGATGTTTTCAGAAAAATGGCTATTCGACTGGACATTTCCTATTCAAAAAGTCCTTTATTCCTCATAAAAAAACAATCAATGTACAATTTGCCAGTTCAATACCTTTTACATAAGAAACATTTTTTTTGAGAGAGAAAAAAAATAGGTAGGTATGAATAACAGCTTGAAATAAACAAATAGAACATGAGTTTTTAATAAAGTAATAAAGTATAATATTTATAAATATAATATATTATTTTTAAGTAGTTCATTGAAAAAAATTGTGATAAAAAAGGTTCGTAAGCTGCGTAATATTTATGTGGAAGATTCAAGATTCATTTATTGTGAGAACACTTGAACAAATGTAAGACATAGTCAACTATGGAAGTGTGTCGTCATTATGACGAATGCTGACCCGGTCCGTTACCCGAAAACGCTGGTGTTGTTTCTCACACTAAACAGTCCTGCTACTGAGAATCGTTCAAGGTTAAGGCTGTGCAAAGGCAAAAAATAAACTTTCAACTGGTGATATTTTTCAAAGTTTTTCGATTTGTATATCATCAAGCTATCAAAGTGGAAACGTTTTCTCAAGAAAAAATTTTTTCCCGATCATTACTTTTTGAGATAAGAGCGCCTAAAGTTTAAATTTTTGGGGCAGAACATTTCAAATTCGGTAAGAGATAAATCCATGAGATTTAGAGGATAAATCTCCATGGTATTGTTGATAGAATAAAACAAAATGTTTTTGAAAATATCAATTTTTGAGAAAGTTATTCAATTTACCAAAAATAACTTCTAGTTGAGTTAGTTGTAGTTATTTTTAGTTATTGAATACTTTTCTGAAAAAATTATATTTTCAGAAAATTGTTGATTGATTTGATCAACAATACCATGAAGAATCCTCTGAATCTCTCTCTTACCGAATTTGAAATTTTCTGTCCAAAAAATTTAAACTTTAGGCACTATACTCAAAAAGTAATGATCGGGAAAAAAATCCTTAAAAACCTTCCCATTTTGATAGCTGGATGATATACACATCAAAAAACTTTGAAAAATTTTACCAGTAGAAAGATTATTTTTAGCCTTTGTAAAGACTTAAATATTGACATATATTTTCATTTTATTATTTTCTTCAGTCTTTACTTTTCAGTTTCTGTTCAAAACAGACCATCAAATTAGGTCTATTTCAATTTAGATCTTCAAATTAAGAAATTAATTGAAGTCTAGAATGTTACGACTATATAATATAACATTCAAAATTAAAAAATATGAATAATAGAATACAAAAAACCAAGGACATTGGAAAAAACTAATGCTGTTTCGTAAAAATGACGAATGCTTAGGAACCACGGGAATATACAGTAGACTATGATTAGGAATCTAGGGTTAATTTTAATCGTTTGGATTACGTTTTTTTCATTTCTCTAGAAATACAATACAAAAATCTGGTGTGGCGCACTCACACAACTTTCCTTGCCGTTATGAAAATTGATCGCCTGACGCTAGTGTTCCTGCGCATCTCAAGTCTACTATTCAAAGATTTGAGCCAGCTGGTGACAGGGCAATAACGCTGGAGACACACGTGGTCTGCTATCTCTTCATAGTGAATCATTTAATAGAATCAACAGTTGCCAACAGTTTGCAATTGGATAATCAAATTTTCTCGAATTTCGAGCTATTTTTAATTTTAGGTGAAAATGTTACTGA
This sequence comes from Nilaparvata lugens, assembly GCF_014356525.2. NCBI lineage: Eukaryota > Metazoa > Arthropoda > Insecta > Hemiptera > Delphacidae > Nilaparvata > Nilaparvata lugens. The sequence continues at coordinate 53,247,061 of NC_052507.1, forward strand.
ACATTAATTGTAGAGATTCTGATGCTCAATCTATTCCACTCGAAATTTTTTGTTCAAATTGTATCTGAAGCCTTATAATTGAGAATCTAAAATCAAACTTTGCGTAGATGGGGCGGAGCTCCTGGAATTTTTACAGATATGGGACTTGTGGCAGTTGATAGAGCTTATCGATGACCATTTCAGGTATAACTTAATCAAAATCGTTGGAGCCGTTTTCGAGAAAATCGCGAAAACCCCTGTTTTTGACAACATTTTCGCCATTTTAGCCGCCATCTTGAATTGCATCTGATCGAAATTGTTTGTGTCGGATCCTTATATTGTAAGGACCTTACGTTCCAAATTTCAAGTCATTCCGTTAATTGGGAGATGAGATATCGTGTACAGACGCACATACACTCATACACACACACACACACACACACACACACACCAATACTCAAAAACCACTTTTTTGGACTCAGGGGACCTTGAAACGTATAGACATTTGGGCACCTTAATTTTTTTCGGAAAGTAATAGGGCAAGGAAAGTAATAATAATTGAAGAATTTGAACAAATTGAATAAAAAATTTAATTTCTCATCAATTTTAAGAGATTGATGTAGTTTGGTGTAGTTTGATCAAAAATTGTTCTGGAAATTAGTTCATTATCAAATTCTTGTCCTTCACTTTTGAATTATTTGTAGTTTTAAAAATATCACAGAATAACGGATTCCGTAGTTTTACTATTCAGAACGTCAGCAAAAATGTCAATTTTCATTTTCTTAGAATGTATTTCAAATCCTTTTGTTCTCTCATGATTATTCCATACTATGGCATTCATCAAACTATTATTGCAGGGAACACAATCCAAATTTATCTTTTCATTGTTCTCGTCAATAATTTGTTAACGTGACTAATCTCTGATTAGTCCGCTTCAAAGGCTGATTCCATTCTAGCCTATATATTTTTGTCTTCAATTTCCTGATTCCATAAAGAACAATGCCTTATCTTAATAGGAAAACTAATCAACAATGAAATAGAACTCAAGGGGGAAGAGAATAGTCTAAGATTATAGTTGAAAAGACAAAAACAACTAAGCTAGAATAGAACAGCTCTTGATAAGGACAAATCAAATAATAATAATAATAATTTATTGATTCTTCTTCACTTTTAAAACAATTGAAAAAAATTGTAAAACAATATAAAAATAAAATCTTAAAGCACCCTTTATTTTTTAAAAAAAAACTTAAAAATAGTTTAACAAGATTTTTTTATATTGTTTTATTAATTTAAAAAGTAGCCCATGTGAATGAAGTGTTTTTATAAAATAATTTGTATACATCATAAAAATATAAAAAGAATCAAATGGCTCACAAGACTTTCGTCTGATCGTGAGCCTAAGGAAAATACAAATAAGAAATTACAAAAAAGCCGGAAAACAACTAAGCAAATGAAGAAGAACAAGAGGTTTGAAAAACTAAAGAAACTATAGTAAGATTAAATATGTTAACAAAAAAGAGAAAAAGTACTAGAGTCACTAGTGTCGAAAAAGTGTCGGTAGAATCAGAGATGAGTCATGCCTAATAATTATTGAAGAGAAGAAAAAATGAATTTGAATGATAGAATAAAACGTTTATCAAGACAAAATAAGCTGCCTTAAGCAAACCTTGTCGCTTGACATGACAAGGTACCATGTACAAAGATGTAAACTAGAATATCTATGAAAATAAAATAAAAATTGTACCATTTTTAAACAAATAGCTACCTTCTACTTTTTTTAAAAAACAATAAATATGTTTATATTATAAAACTATTAACCATTAGTTAAGAGCACTATACAATTATACATGCCAATTCAAAATAAATAAAAATCTATCTACTATTACTAAAAGTAGCCCTTGTTATTAATAATAATCATATTTATAAAGTATTGTCTCATGTACAGAATAGGAAATCACGTTTGACACATCCTCACTTTTGTACTAATGAACTGATTAACTTGCAATTTTACTTAAACATTCTCGATTTACCGAAGATGGCTTATTTTCATTTACATTGATCAATTTCAATTTAATAATTGAAACAAATTTATTAAATTAGTGATTCGAAGTTTTATCAACAACAAAAGTCCACCCAAACAACTTTCTCGAAGTGATTCCGTTGCCAAACTGGTAGCATACGCGGCTCATGAATGGAAGGTTGCAGGTTCGAGACCGATCAAACTATTTTTTTTTTTTTGGCTGGAATTTTTCAACTCTGATGAAGATTATTCACGTAATTTTGACAAAATAATAATTATATTTTTTATATTTCCTGGACATAAGTAGATTGTACTTTACAACACAAAATTAAATTATTTTCACCAGTGCAAAGCACGGTTTATAGAGGTAAAGACAATACGTTTGGAAGACAATTTTTGAACCCGAAGTTCTGTTTAGGGTAGCTTAGAATATCAAAATTCCTAACCCTTGTGCTAAGGGGATGGGGATGTTCAAAGGTACTGTTTTCTGGTTTCTCGTATATAACTATGAAACGCACGTACGTGACTATCCTATACAAAATTGAAGCTTACATAATTTTCCACAATATTGATCGAACAACTTCTTCTATATCTCCTATAGTTTTCGAGATATGCTTTAGTCATAATTTCCTATCAAATGGATAACCGTAGTTAGAAAACCCTTCAACCCTTCCCTATTTTTTTGCACCACAGTTCTTTTATTTGGTATATTGTGAGTGATTGTCGCTGTTGTTTTGCATGTATTCTTTTGTTTATTTGTATTTATCTTGTGTGTGTGAAATTTGTATTTATGATGTATTTTGAAAACAAAATTACATCAGTTTACTTCAAAAGTGCCAAAAATACGGTGATAAATTTGAAAAAAGGAAACAATAATTTTTGTTGGGGGTTAGGACTAGTCAAATATCAATTCATTAAAATTTTCCAGATTTCGCTTTTTATTGTTATATCGCTATATTTTCTTACTAATTATTCTTTCTATTTTGGTTACAGTCATACTCACTCCTACTTCTTCAGTCAACTCATTGGAGCTCCAAAATAGTACAATGGTAAGTTTTTAAAAATGTTTGTTAGGTATTTTTCAGAGAAAAGTTGAGATATTTTCTCGTTAGTTGTATGTATAACTTTTGTTATGGTCTTTTTCTATCTATCTCTTCTCTCATATTCTCTTTTCTGTTCTTTATTCTTTTCCTCTTTTCTTTTATATAAATAGATATATGGTTCTATTCGACGCACCATCACGCCTCAACTACCAAACTGATTAACTATGCCTTAATATTGTGAACTTGCCAATTATGGATATCATCCTTAATTGACATCCATTCCAATAATATTAAAATGATTAATGTTTATTTCAAATGTATTTGAGCACAATCAACAGAAGAGTAATTATTAAATCCTGCCATGAGGAGGATACCCATCGTGGCGTCGTGGTAACACACTATATTAGTCCAGTCAATATAGACATTGGTGCATGAAATTTATATTGTATTTCTGATTTTCTAATATATTATTTGGGTACATAAGAGAAGTCCAGAACCAATTTCTTCATGCAAACTTTTCTTTTGCAAGATACAGGGTGGCCCAAAAACCTCGTGTTTTCGGCTCATTTTCGAGTTTTCAGCTATTTCTGCCAAATATCGTAATCGGACAGAAAAATTTGCTCTCGCCTTTTTTTAGATAATAAAATTCTGAATAAAATGATATCATTCGGAACTTTCGTATCTCCAATGAGTACTGAGTTATGATTTTTCAAAAATGAGTGAAAATTGGAGGAAAAATCAATTTTGATGAATTTTAGTTTTTGATCAACAATATCTTCCGATTGTTAACATATAGATGTATAATTCAAAATCACTCTGGGCGTATTTTTGTGCTCTACAATCTGAGATCAGGGAGAGCGCTCTATCTCAAATAAATTTCCAGGTACACCTGACAACAATGCTCCTTGTATTGTAAAAACACCTAATTTTCAGCCTCAACCATTATCACCAACTACATTGTCCTCACATTGATATTTCGCACTATGACATAAGTTCATGAGATCATGTTCTATGAGAATCACCCGCTAGATGCACTTATAACTTTTGACACTATGCTAGATTAATAAGGGGATTTTGACACTATGTAGATTGGACCTCTTGTCGAGTCATCAGTAATTCGTTGCGTCAAATGCTTGAAATTTGGCCACACCTCAAAATTTTGTAAAGCAGAAACCACAATCAAGAGAATCACGACTACAATACTTGCCCTAACAAATCACAGGCAATTGGCCTATATGTGCCAATTACAAGAAAAATAAAAAGGATGATAAACATCTAGTAAATGATACAACTTCTCCCTGTTATATTAGAGCGATTCAAAGATTAATAGATAAAACAGACTATGGCCAATAAAATTCTGTATTTAGAGCAGAGGTCAAAAACCTTTTCCATCTCTACACTTATTAAGAGCCAACTCGAAATTGTGTCATTCAAACAGAAATACGAAAACCTAAACATTTTGCTAGTTCATCACATATCAAAAACAATTGACTCTCATTTTTCACTACTGTTTAACAGATTAGTTTTTGGAGCCTTTTACCTTATTGTGATTAATTTATTTTTACTCTATAAATATGACTAATGATTTAATAAATAATTTTGAAAATGAAATCTCAGTTGAGTCATACAATACAATTCAAGTAGATGATATTTTCAATTTCAAACCACAAAATTATACCACTGAGCCTTGTAGATGTGTGAATATTTGTCACATCAATATAAGAAGTATGAATAGAAACGTTGATAACTTAGCATATATTCTAGGGAATTGTGATACTAAATTTGATTTTATAGCTCTTAGTGAAACTTGGATTAACGATAGCACAATACTAATTACAGTTTGAATGATTATTCAATTCATAGTGTACCAGGTAGACTGAATAAATGCGATGGAGTTTGTATTTTTACTAGGAACACATTCAATGTTGAGAACATAAATTTTCTTATACTCGAATGTAATTCTCTAATTCTGAGTGTCAGTATACCTGATGAAAATATTGAATTCACAATAGTTACTATTTACCGTTTACCTTCTTCTAATTTGCAAATTTTTCTCAATAGTCTGAATGATTGCATTGATTACTTGAAACATGACAATAGTCAAAACATAATAATCATCGGTGATACAAACGTAGATATAAACAGTAACACAAACTTTGTTAATGAATATTTCAATCTTTTGTCATCAACTGGTTTTAAATCTTACATTAATAAACCTACTCGAGAAATAAACGGATCCCAATCATGTATTGATCACATATTTTACAGAAAAACAAACGATGCTTGTGAGTCTATTATTGGATCTATAATGAAAACAAGTATTACTGACCACTATCTGACTTGTATAAACATTGGTCTTGGAAAAAATACTGGTAGAACTGAACCAAGTGTTAACACTAGAAAATCTATAAACTACCATGATTTGATAAATAATCTTGAGAAGTACAATTGGTCCGAGGTTGCATCACAACTTGATTTAAATATTGAAAATGCTGTTGAATTATTCGTTGATGCATTATCCACTGAGATTGGAAATGCAACCCAAATAAAAATTGTACCACACAAACTAAAGCCTCTCAAGCCTTGGATAACTGCAGGATTAATAACTTCAATAAGAAAACGAGATAAAATGCATCAGAAATTCAAAAAACAGCCTCAAAACAACTTTCTCAAATCACTATATAAAAACTACAGAAACACATTAAACAACATGATAAAAAAATCTAAGTATGACTACTATAATAATATACTATTCCAAAGCAGAGGCAATTCGAAAAAGACATGGGAGTGTATCAATGATTTATTGAATATAAAATGAGATAAAAATACTCAATATAGATCCCGAAGTTCTAAACCACCATTTCACGCATGTAGGTCAATTATATGCTAATAAAATAATAAATTAAACCCTAGACAACGTACTCATCCCGATTCGTCAATCCGAATAATAATTATTGTGTGTTACTAACTTTTATCTAATTTCATCATCTACTAATCTACAAAATTATATTTGTGTGTAAATTCCACTAATCTTTGTTCTTATTTTGGTTTAATTTTTTAGTTTATATTGAATAAATATATTACTGCAACTTGGGTCTACGCACAGGTTTTACCTTGTAGGCTACTCCTTAAACATAGATGGACATAAAAAATATACTGCAGTTTTGGGATCATTTTATATAGTTAATAGTATTTTTCTTGTATTATTTTTAGATGTTATAATATTATATTATCATAGTTGTGTATGTTTTTTGAGAAATAAATTTGATTTTGAATTTGTTATTTTATCCAATAGAATTACTGTGACCTATTTACATTTTAATTCTTCAATTTGCTTATTTTATTTATTATAATTTTTATCTCAATTCTTATGTACAGTACAGTTCTCAATTAAATTATTATTCATTTAATTTTTTATTGATTCGCACTTCGCACCCTATTAACTGCCTCCCATGCGGAGCAATTCTATTGTAATTTTAATATTATTCTGTATCCTCAATTTCTAAAAAATGTTTTCTTTCAAAATGTTGTAGTTTTTTTATTCCTATTTCTGATAAAAATTTTAGTTTTTTTATGTTTTATCTTTCATCTTTTATAAAGCTGATAACTAATTATTAAAAGTTTGAACGTTGTTGACAGATTAAAGTAAAGTTTAAAGTATGGTAGTAGGTAGGCAAGGAAATTAAAGAGGCATATTCTACAGATTCTCTGCTCTGTATGACACGTTTTCCAAAAAAATAAATATTCAGATTTTCATGAATCCAAACTACAATACGAGGTCAAGTCATTTATAATCACCAATATTAGTGTATTTTTGTTGATGTTGGCATTACTGTCTGCGTTGATGATGCAGGCTTTGTATTTTCGTGTTTAAGCTTAGTTTAATATGAATTACAGTCATGCTGTTAATCGTTTGCCATTATCCATTTTCATCGAAAAGAGCATTGTTCAGTGATCTGTTTTTGAGCGGTGAAAAGGTATATGAGAGTGCAAACTCCGTCGACAACATCCTGTACAATACGGGAATAGTATTTTGCCACATCGGATCACTGAACGATGGATGCTCTTCTTTGGCGCAAATGGAAAGTGCACTGGTTTTAACAGCATCACACTGATGATGTCACTAAACTATAATGAGATTCACGTTCCAAAGTTAGTATATGATTAACATCGGATTGCTATCCTTGTCTGTCATTAGACAAAGCAGATAGCTCATCCTTATCCAACTGCACACCGTTCTAAATTGTTTGTAGACGATGTAGAAAATTAATGAACTACCTAAATAATGTATCGCAATTATAATATTCATTATTAAATCATGAAGAAATATATTTTCTTGACGAATAAGATACATTTGAGATATAATCGACTATTATTATTAGATCATATAAATATTGGGATTTATCACAGCCGTATACCGGGGAAGGCGGTGGAAAGAATAAAGAAAACATTGACTTTCTATCATTTCCACTGAATCTCAACGTGAAACTCACAATAAAACTCGAAAATCGTAAAGGCATAAAATTTAATGCCTTGAAAAATGAACAAAGCATGCATCAAATCGCAAAACAACAGTACTACCTAAATAAAAAAAAATATTCATATGTTGCGGATAATTATTGACTCACCCTTGTACATATAACAAGAATCAACTATATCTTTTCGTTAAGGGCTACTCTTATTTATCAGGAAATAAAAAATCTATAATTAGATTATTTTATTTCCTGATGAACAAGAATCAATATTATAATATAGTGAATGATGTATTTTTTGCAGGGCACAACAATTAAGGACAATCATGATGCGGGAGATGAGTCGATGAGTGATGACGTCACAGAGTCTGGCCACGAGAAACTCAAGCGCCCGCACACACCTACAGACATAGGTACTTTACATACATTTTGCACGTTTATATAGTAATATTCGCCTTGAAACCTCTTTGGATTTCATAGGAGAGTGTACTTGTCACATTTACTTTTCTCCTATCTTTCTGGTGAGAGTGTACTTGTCCACATCTCGTTGCATTTGATCCAATACTAACTGTCGATTCTTGTTAATAATGATAAATCATGTCTCATAATTATACTCATAAAACTGAGTTTGAATATTGTAGATTCAATTATATTTTTACTCATGCTTGAAATTTCTGCGCGATTTCAAAGCATTTATCCAACAATGCACAACCTCAAATGATTATAAATTCTACGGTAGTTTCTATTGAAAGTAATATCAAAATTCAATTCGTTATTACAAAAATAGTCTCTGTAGATCACAAATTTGAAATGAGCTTTTAAAATTATTCAATCTTGATCAAATATTTAATATTGAACTAAATTCAAACTTAGATTTAGTAAGACTGACATGTCACCAGTCATATGAGTGAAACTCAAAAACTTGCAGTGTGACAATGAATAAATAAATAAACTGTTCTATTTTAGGTCACTTACTGTATATATAGAACAAATATCAAGAAACCTAAAATAGAGCCTTGAAACACACCTCATGCGACTGAGTGTTGTTACAAGAGGTGTGGCACAAGGTTCTATTTTAGGTTTCTTGCTATTTGAGGTGTGCAATCCTCGGCTCGAGTGGGTTTGAATATGGCACTTTATGCCATATGTATTATTGATGTTTAACAACAATAACCTCAAAGATCTTGAGGTGGATGCCAATATGAAGACAAATTAGTTTCACGATATTACAATGATTCACTCTTTGTCAGTAAATCCTAAAAAAGTACGGTATATGTATGAAATTTGGTTTCAAACATCATGCCTTTGAGCCACTTTTTTATGAAGTGATAAACATAACCTTTTTGGGCAATTTTAATCCAAATTTGGGAAAGGCACAGTTTTTTCCTTTCCCAATCATTCGTAGTTGAGAATGATAATGTATCTATCAATGTATAAGCATTGCTGATTTTATTGTTGAAAATGTGTCAGATGTTAACCTGCTTGGGTTGATTTTTGACAGGGGCTTTTCATGGAATTCCCATACTGATAGTCTGGCAAACAAACATTATTTATTTGTTTTGAGATATTTGTAAGAACCTTATACTATGCACTTATACAGTGTGTTAATGAAACTACAGGGTAGAGTAAATGGAAGTTGGTCATGTGCTACATGATTTTGATACAGAATTTCAAGAGAAATAAATGACGAGAACCGCATATCGATATCTCATACAGTTTCAAAGATATTCACATTTGAATATACTTTGATACAAAGCATTACAACGGAAAACAAAATAAATCAGTTCAATACTGGACTTAAATTTATATTACCCAACTTGCTGGCCCGTCGAACTTCGGTGATTTGCCAAATAGTTTAATGCATCTCATGACAAACTTGAGCTGGATGCACACCTGAGGAGGCGCGATGCGGCATTTTATTTATATAGATAATTTTTTTTTGTGTAGTCGAGAAGTTGATATTGTGGTAATTATTCATATTGAATGAAAAAGACTAATAAATTGTCAAAAAACCACTGATTTATTGATAATTAGAAAGACCGGTTTCGGTTATTACACCATTGTCAATCTCTGATAAATCAGTTTAAACTGATCAAAAGAAACTGATTTATCAGAGATTGACAATGGTGTAATAACCGAAACCGGTCTTTCTAATTATCAATAAATCAGTGGTTTTTTGACAATTTATTAGTCTTTTTCATTCAATAGATAATTTTCCAACTGCAAAATAAATAATTTACTAAAAATCGATTAATTCTGAACACCGAAGACAGCACAATTATTGCGATTATAGCGATTCATGAGCGGTTTGCCCTCGGTTAAGACTGTGCAAAGGCACAGCTATTAAACTTTCTACTGGTGATATTTTTCAAAGTTTCTCGATTTGTATATCATCAAGCTATCAGAATGGAAAGGTTTTCTCAGAAAAACATTTTTCCGATCATTACTTTTTGAGATATATGAGCGCCTAAAGTTTAAATTTTTGGAACAGAACATTTCAAATACGGTAAGAGATAAATCTATGAGATTTGGAAGATAAATTCTTCATGGTATTGTTGATTTAATAAAACAAAAATTTTCTGAAAATATCAATTTTTGAGAAAGCTATTCAATTTACTAAAAATGACCAAAAATAACTTATGTACCTAAAATAACGAATTGCTTATTTTTAATTCAATCTTTAAACCTGGGCAAGGGATGTCCCATCGTGGGCCGATCAAAGCCCAGGTTGGGACATTCCCAAAAAATTGTTTTTGCAAAAAAAAAATCAAAAGACAATCAATGCAGTTGCCATGAAAGTGTAAGCAAATACAATCAATATAAAATTGAAAAATGAAGATTTTTTTTATTTTTGTGTGATATCGAACTGATATATTAATAGAATGTGCGCTATGTGAACTGCTCTGTTCGAAACCGCTCGGTTGGCTGAAGACAATCATGTGTATGCTCTCATGCCTGCTCTAGTATATCGAACCGCCCGGCAACCGAGCGACAACCGAGCGGTTGGACTGGAAACTACAACCGCCGCGGTTCGCCGGCGTTTAATAAAACCGAGCGTTGCATGTGTACGGTACCATGTGTTTCCCTATACCTGGCAACCGCTCGGTTGGTCATCCGCGCGACAACCGAGCGTAAATCGCTGTCATTTGAACAGGCTCTATCTCACAGAACAGTAATTTTGTTTCTATTCGGGGCGTTTAAAATAAAATACATGGGCGGTTATGGAGCTGCACACACTCTTGTCTACTATCTACAGACGGCTGTTGGATGACGCAATGATTATAACAGCTGATTTCTATTTCTGTGTGTGGCCAGCTCACAAATCTTTTCCCATAAGGATTGCATGTAAACTTTGAAGGACCGTAGGAAAGAGTCCTAAAGTCGGATTATAAATTTGATAGGCCACAAACCTTGTCCTGAACTGAACATAACGATCACAACTAAAAAAAATAATCAAATTCGGTACACACATAAAAAAGTTATTAAATGTCAAAATTTGAGGCTCGATTTTCATTTACATAGATAAAACCAATGTACCTAGAATACAAGGTAGTGTCCACGAAAAGATGCGCAGTAACAAATCCAAACCAGCTGATCGGTGTGACGTCAGTGGTGCACTAAAAGTCTATTCTTCCTATCTTTTCAATGTTAAATTGGCAACTTTTTCTCAAAAAGTACATAACTTTCAAGTCCTATCGACATTCCCTACGATTTATACAATATTTATCTACAATTTTTTTTAGAAATTCAATACTTTTGGACGGCTGGATCTTTCAGAATGATCGATTTTGTAAGAGCATGCACATTGAATACCTGTTGCTCTCTTATTGAAAATTAACATGCTTTCCCTGGCTCTTTTATAATTCAATTACTCAATGCTAATGAATTTGATAAATCGATCATTAAATAAGTAATTGAAAACATGAAAACATTAGTTAGAGTATAATATTATTTCTCTCAAAATCCTTGATATCTTGTCTGTTTACCTACTGCATATTACATAGAATCAGTAGAACATCTTTAATCCTTTAGGAATGCACTCTTAATTACGGAAAAAATGATATACACATATTCACATACTTTAACCAGGTGATGGTTGTGTGTTACGGTCATATACTATATTTATATTTATTTTTCTCGAGCAACTTTGTAAGTAATTTTATAAAAAAGTACATAACTTTTAAGTCCCATCGACATCTCCTACGATTTATACAATATTTATCTTCAATTTTTTTAGAATTCATCACTTTTGAACTCCTAGATCTTCCAGAATGCTCGATAATGTAAAGGCATACCGGTTTGGAGATAGAGAACTCTCATTTTATACTACGAGAAGGGATAATCTTAGTAGAAGGAATGAATATTTAATTTGGCAAAATTTGAAAAGATGAATGGCGTCAAAAGTTTTCTACTGGAGTTATTTATTCAAAGTTTTAATATCCCAACAATTATAAAGTTGAAAAAAATGTACTGAATGTAGCCTATTTCTCCTAGTAATACTTTGAATGATAATATTGGCCTATATTTTTTCAATCACTTTTTTCATCATAATAATTAGGCTTGGCTTGAATACTTTATTAGTTATCTCGAGCTTTCTTGTTATTTATTAGGTTGTACACATTCGAGCTGTTTCCTTTGTTAATTGTGATATTCTTCTGCAATCTCAACCAATATCTGTCCTTTCAAAATTGATTCTAATACCAATCTCAATGCAGAAGTCATATAAAGGAAAAGCTAATATTAATTTGATAAAAGTGAAGATGATAAGCGCACCACTTTCCTTCCTTATGATATTAATGCGATATTTGATGATTTTGTTTGTTATAAACAATCAATTGGATTAATCAACAATTAAATTTTAAATGAATTTTTGATAAAGAACTCTGGATTCAAAATTATTTCTACTCAGTGACCAAGGCACAATCTAGAAACATACTTTTTATCACATATACATCACTCACACTCTATGTGGTAGAAAGCCCCAATATGGAACAAAAGAGAGTGTATGGGGTGATAATATAACACTCACATCATAAATGCTGATAAACATAATGCATACAAATAATAAATATGAAAAATATGTGTTTCACAATACGAGAGCAAGTATTCAATACAATTCTCAATTTATTATTGAGAATTCCCAACGCCGTATGCATGCTTTAATATATATTCGCCCTTATATTTTGTTGTAGTTTCCGATTAGAGAGATTCAACCAGAAAACTATTTCCTGTTCAAATATGTGAAAGCCATAATTTTCCTGAACAAAGAGATCCTCCTAAGGGATTAGGCAAGATATTCTATTGATTCTACATATAATATACAGTACACAGACAAAATGAAGGATTGTGAGAGAAATAATATCATAGTATAATCAATGTTTTCACATTTTTAATTCCTTATCCAATGATCGATTTATCTAATTTATTAGTATTGAGTGATTGAATTACAAAATAGCCAGGGAAAGCATGTTAATTTTTGATAAGAGAGCAACAGGTATTCGATGTGCAGGCTCTTACAAAATCGATCATTCTGAAAGATCCAGCCGTCCAAAAGTATTGAATTTTTAGAAAAATTGAAGATAAATATTGTATGAATCGTAGGAGATGTCGATGGGACTTGAAAGTTTTCTACTTTTTGAGAAAAGGACTTACAAAGTTGCTCAATTTAACATTGAAAAGGTAGGAAGAGCACCTTCTAGAGCACCACTGACGTCACACCGATCATCTGACTCTGATCATTAAAAGATCGAGATGCGCGTGGCCAGTACCAATACCTACTATTACTTGTAATAGTAGTACCTTCAATAGTAATAAAAATAGTTGCCAGTATACTATCTATTCTAGGTACCTTGGAGAAAACTATACAAAATTATAATAAATTAGTTCATTGAAAATCAAAAGATAACCAAAACTATAAACTTTCACTTTTTTAAGTGTTGGTAAGCACTAATAGTAACATTCACTCACATATTTAACGCTCTGAACAAAAAAATGTGATCTGTCATATTTTTTATACTGTTGTATATTATTTTTGTATGATTCGCTAGTATCTTCAAATGTGAAAATCTCTGAAATGGTTTGATATATCGATGTGCGGTGTACGACATTCATTTTCTCTTAGAATTCTGTGTCGAAATAATGTAGTGTGTCGAATAATGTAACGAAACATGACCGCTTTCTTATTTAAAAAAATGAAGTTGGATTGAATATGGCGGACAAAAATTTTGAAGCAACAGAAAAGTAGTATCTTTAATTTTTTAATAGGATCTCCAATGGAACCTACTGTCAAATTATCTTTGTGAAAGAAATATTAAGCTTTTTCTATAATTTTGACCAACTCTGTATATTGTCATATTGCATAATATGGAATAGAGTTATGAGGTAGGCTAATAAGTCCTTGCAGAACATTGCTAAAATTTTCACTTTGAAAGAGCCATTATATATATATTAATATACCTGATACATATAATACAAGTTTTGCTTTTAATCATCCTAGTCGAGTCGCGATGCTTTCAAAAATCTTGGTATTCTTACTCCACTCTGTATTCTAATTTTTGAAGTAATTTATTTAAATAATATTGGCAGTTTGACTACTAATGCACAGGCACATTCATACAATACCAGACATAGAAATCATCAATGTATTATGAATACATACAATGTATTCCAGGAAGTATATTGGAAATTACCTTACTATTACGCATCACAGATTTACACTATTTGAGAAGAAGTCCAGTTATATAGGGACACATTTTATAAATAAGTTACCAAATTATTTATTTATTCCATGAAAACATAGCAAGGCTCACAGACAAACTCCAGTACGAGCCTTAATGACATATTCGATAATATAACATTACAATAATTAACATACAAAAAAGAAAATAATATCACACTTCAAATATTCACGATTCAGTATAACTGATAAGATTAGAAGAGAACGATATCTATACATTAGAAGTACTAATTGCGTGCGGTAATTAAATTGAAACATAATAATTAATTGATTACAAATCCGTGAGCTTAGATATGGTAATAGAGTATAGGAGCACCTTTAATATAGAAATTTTAATGAAATTAATCGATTATAACCCAAACAAAGAAAATTAATTACTGAATGTGCCAAATGTATAGAATCCAAAAGTGTGACACACAAAAGGAAATGTAGGAATCTAGGAAAATTTCTAGAATGTTTAGTAGCCCTAGCCCTACCTGGTTAATTAAATTATTTAATTAAAACAAAATAAAAATGTCGATTATTCAATTAGTTTATTAAAACCGTACACAAAGCAATTTATCGTTGGGAGTTTTACTCCTTGGTAAAGGGCCGTCATGAGGAGTTGATTGGAAACAGCAAATAAATTGAACTGAACCATATGAGATACTTCAAAACAAGTAACCGTAACATAATTATACAGGTAGCAGTTCTTCGTTAGAAAGTCTACGATTGAATTTTTGTAAGTAGAAAACGTTTCGCTTGATGGGTTTGTAGGAATCGCCACGTAACCGTATTTCTGGCGAAATTTTAAAGCCGTTCCAGGACAAAATTTCTTAGCTTGTGGATTAAATTTTAAAATTTTCGGTTCATTCGTTCTTGTAGAATCTGAGAAATCGCAGAAAGTACCCAAAATGAATTTTTTAAGGATTTAAACCCTAGTTTCCTGAAAATTAAGGCTGTGCAAAGGCTAAAAAAAACTTTCTACTGGTGATACTTTTGCAAGCTTTTCGATCTGTATACCTTCAAGCTAGGCTATCAAAATGAAAAAGTTTTCTCAGGAATTTTTTTTTCTGATCATTACTTTTTGAGATATAAGCGCATAAAGTTCCTATTTTTGGGACAGATCATTAATCGGTAAAAATCCATGAAATTTTGAGGATAAATCATTCTCAATGGTATTCAATTCTCCATGATTGAGTAAAACAAAAATTTTCTGAAAATATAAATTCTTAAGAAAGTTTTTCAATTTACTAAAGATGACGTTTAGTTGAGGTACGTTGCAAACCCTTGGCATCCTAATATTCACGTGTACTATACTAGAGAAGTAAGGATGCAAGAAACAAACGCGGTCATGATAAACTACTATCATCAATGTGAAGACACACAGAAGAAAAAAGTGAGATAGAGCAATATCAGCATACAAATAAGGTTTATTTTTATAAGCAGTTTTTGACAGTAGGCCTATCTTATCAACTCTACTCTCTTTGTCTCTGTTGTGGTCATTAGGCCATTTAAAGGCTCAAGATTATGACGAAATAGCGCTGTAGTATGCTGTAGAGTGGCTCTACGATGTAGGTAGTGAAAGTTGTGATAGTTAACAAAGAGGAGAGAACCAAGACACAACCAGTTTGCTTCTTGCTTTGTGTGGCTAGTTTCAGTTTAAGACGTTTGACATTCTTTGTAACTCGATTTCACGTTTTAATATGAAATATCGTTTTATATTACTGTAATATAATAGTAATAAAAATACTTTTCAATAATCGACAATTATTGTGACCGTGTGTTCTAGTCATGGCGACTTGTCTTATTTGTAGAATTAAATGGTCGACAAACCAGTCGGGGAAATGCAGTGATTGTTTAACTTATCTTCAGTTATCTCCTTTGTTTTCTTCCATTAAACACTACAGGTTTCATTTCTTAAGAAAGCATACGTCCAGTTATGCATATTCCATCGGAAAATCAAAGACAATTTTCCCGAAAGAAACTACCAAGTCTTTGGTTTATTCTAAAAACCATTCATATACTTCTATGAATTACAAAAATTCAAAACAATACAATCATTTTGAAAATAAGATAACTAAACAAACTTACAGACAATACAATCATTCTAAAACCAATACAACAAAACAATCTTACAGATGCAGACAAACCTGTTATTCTAAAGACAATTCATTTCGTTCATCTTCACTAGAACAAGACTCTGACAGTTTATTGTGCAGTGATCAAAATGAAAAAAATCCATTTTTGCAAGCTATTTGTAAATCTGCAAAAAATGAACGCCAAGTAAAACTAAGTGCTTCAATACTGTCAAATAGTGAAGTTATATTTGAAGAAGAATTTAGTAGATTAGGTCTAAATTATTCCTCTTCAGAAACTTCAATAGAAAAGAGTTGTGGTAAGTTGAGAAAGGAATATAATTCTAGAAATAATATTCAAAGTAAATTTGTAGATTTTGTCATCGCTATTCGCCCACTATGCAGCGTTTAATTCAATTCATTTTATATTATTTGTCACAGGCTATACAACAGTAAGCATTGACAATAGTCATGTGCATTAAAAACCTAAGAATTGTAACATTTATATAAAAAATGGTACTTAATAACATTTTAATATAGTCAAGATATAATTTAAAAACTAATAAATATGTCAGCTTAATCCTATATAAAAACAGTAATCAATAAAATCTGGAAAAATAAACATGATACTCGGCAGTCAACACAAGAGAGGCTTTATTCATTCCTTTTGTCTAATATCAAAATATTATTTTTCTTACAATCAGGTTTTATCCTCCAATAGCTCATTGATAGTTGTCATTTAATCATATAAAATTTTGTGTAGCTTGTGTTGAATTTAATAAAATTATTGATTGATTTAATCAGTTAATTAGGGATTGCCAACTATAAGGACACTGAGCTATCAACCAGATTCGAACCTTACCCTGAATGAGTGATTGAGCCTCTTTCAAGTGGGTTGGCATGGATTGAATACCATGTTTTTCACCATTCTAGTAACATAATTACAAATTACAAACCGCCACATAACCTTACGCTGTTTTACAAGTCAATTGAGGGTCTCAAGATCCCTGGGTCGATTCATCCTTTCCAGCATCAAGACGCTAATATGCATAGCAATAATATTTGTCCACCAGCTCATTTTTTAGCTAGAAACTTGAGTCAAACTGCTGGCCGCACTACTCATGATATATAAAGTATTAAACCTCTTGGTACAGTTATATATGTATATATTGTTTTCACTTGGTTTCATTATTTGATCAATATATCATATTGGTACGTATCAACAATTTGACACTCGTAACAAATCATTGGATTCTGATACGTATTTATGCATCGGCATGTATCATTCAACACCACTCAGCCGTAATTTGCTTATAAATACTGTATTAGGAATACAGTAATTAGGCATGCGCAGTTGGCTTCCTTCTACCTCCGCCCGCTCCAACACCGAAGAACTAGAGATCATCTAATCAGCCCACTACTGTATCATAATATTCAAATGATATTCATAATGCATATTTCGAATAATACTTAATCTACCCTTTTACCTTGGAATAATACCAGCATATTGCCATTTAAAAGCAAAAACCCAACCCCCATAACCTATCCTTTTCCCTTGGAAACATAAATCAAACGTCACCATTCAGGTTAGGTTGTGCCTTTAGATTCGTCGAACTAAACGGGTCAACTTCCCACTTTCTCAAGAAATGAGAAAGAAAGACCGTTTCTCAAGAAATGGACAAAATGGACAATATATGAACTAATATGGAGAGAAACTGAGACTCAGACCCTCCCCCTGTTTTGACCATGACATTTGATTCACTATTGATAAATTTGGGTTTTTAGAAATGATTGTGTTTCTAGGTAGTGATTGTCTGTTTCAGATGGGCCGCTGAGGAAAAAGAAGAAGAAGAAGGCGACAGGCAACGCGTATCCGACTCTGCAGAAGAACGCGGTCTGCCTGCTCAACGAAATGAAGCTGGGTCTCAACTATAAGCTGGTTGAGGCCGTTGGCCCTGTGCATTGCCCTGTCTTCACCATGGCTGTCGAGGTACCGCTATATTAAATGCATCTATAGAAAAGTTATTTTAAAATCTCATTTACCAACACTACTATTCAGCGGTCTTAAGCTTACACTATTGTTCTTTGTTGTTCGGTTAGAACAATAATTATCCAAGGTTGGTGAAAATTATAGAAGCAGCTTAATATTTATTTTATAAGGATAATTTAATAGTAGGTTTCATTGAAAAAAAAAACTACTTTTCTGTCGCTTCAAAATTTTGGTCCTTCATTTTGGAACTGCCATTTTGAATCCAACTTTATTTTTTTAATGGGAATATGATTTTGATACAGAATTTTACGAGAAAAAGAAATGGCAAAAACCGCACGTCAATATCTCAAATCGTTTCAAATTTATTTACATTTAAAGATACCAATAAATCATACAAAAATGAATTAAGTAAGTACATAGAAAATCTTAAACATCAAATTTTACTTATTTTAGTGTTTGTAAACACTTACGGTAACATCTACTCACATATTCAACACTTTGAACAGAAAATTTTAATTTGTCAGATTTTTAATCTTATTCATTAAGTAGGTACTCATTTATTCAATTTTTGTGTGATCTATTAGTATATTTGAATATGAATAACTTTGAAATTGTTTGAGATATCGATTTGCGGTTTTCGCCATTTATTTTCTCGTGAAATTCTGTTTCGAAATCATGTATCAAATGACCACCTTCCCATTTAAAAAACTGAAGTTGGATTCAAAATGGCGGACCAAAATTTTGAAGTGGTAGAAGAGTAGTTTTTCTAATTCGAATAGGATCCACAATGAAACCTAATGTCAAACTATTCTTGTAAATGGAATATCAAGCTCTTCCCATAACTTTCACCAACTCTCTATATTAGAATACTCAATCCTGATTGATCGTTGAATCTGAGTTTTTATGCATCATGAGATTCACTTCAAAGTGTTAGAATTTCTTATAAAAATAAGATCAATGCTTCCATTTAATTTTGATAGTTTGGAGTGAATTTCACTTTAGAAACTGTACTGAAAAAGTTATTGAAAAGATAAATGATATGACATTGACTGGAAACTTTGATGTGTTATAATTTGGTAATGAATTTTTATTCAATTTTAATTTGGGATTCCAAGATAAATTATTTGACGTGAAATATAATGACATAGAATAAATATTTTGACTATTTGAGGCAAAATTTATAATTACAGAAGAAGTTTTGAACAATTCCCTGTTATTTCTTTCCTGAATATTGTATTTGTTTTTTATATATTTCAGTTTGACTCAAATCAAGATAAAAGATTTGACGTAAAATTTAACAAGGACATATAAATACATATAAGTTTTGAACAATACCCTGTTTTGTGAATAATGTTTTCATTAAAAAATGAACCATAATATTAATATCTAGTGTATTTGTACAGGTGAACGGTCAGGTGTTCAAAGGCAAGGGCGGCAACAAGAAGCTTGCCAAGCAGGCGGCTGCGGAGGCGGCTCTGAACTCGTTTATCCAGTTCCCGGACGACATGACCGCCCCCACCGGCCACCGCCCCCTGCCGCCCCATCTCCCCGCCTCCACAGACTTTGCCTCAGACATCACCGACACAGACATCAACATTTACAATGCGCTCAAGAATGGCAAGTCGTAATAAACGAATACATAATAAATTAATAAGTGAACAAATAAATAAATTAGTAGATAAATATAT
Organism: Nilaparvata lugens; assembly: GCF_014356525.2. Classification (NCBI taxonomy): domain Eukaryota; kingdom Metazoa; phylum Arthropoda; class Insecta; order Hemiptera; family Delphacidae; genus Nilaparvata; species Nilaparvata lugens. The sequence goes on from NC_052507.1 coordinate 53,267,046, forward strand.
AAATAAGTAAATACATATATAAGTAAATGTAGGTGTAAATAATCAAGTAAATAGGGGTATTCACAATGTTGTTTTAGCCAGCTAAAGTGCTTTTTGCCAACTCTGGATTGTGAACGCCCCATCCAAAAGTACGTCTGCTATAAGCCAAGGTATATAAAATACAGGTCATGACACTATTGTTGTGAGCAGCCATTTTATGGGGTCTTTATGGCGGTACATTTGAAATTCCAATCCAATTCAATTTGCTCGTAACAAAATAATTATGCATTTTTAAAATGCTTTAATTATTCATTTATTTATTTTTATTTGTTCTTATTCTTGTAAATCAAGGATTATGATTCAAAAGGCATTGGGACAAGACAGAAATATGCGAGGCCAATTTCAAAAAGAGTTTTAAGTTCCCGTTCAATTGAATCTAAAAATCAACAATTCAGTTCCTAGTTGGAATCTAATTTATTATTATTCTGTCGGAACAATTTATTTTACAATTCAAAGCCCAGCAATATCCCTTGAACAATATTACAAAATAACACATCAGCCCAACATGCTGAAGCAAGGTCTATGAAATTTCATAATTAAAAAATTGAAAACCTGAATTCACATATTATCTGAACTAGCATATTGTTTTTAAAATGCATAATTTTGTTACGAGCAAATTGAATTGGATTGGATTTTCAAATGTACCGCCATAAAGACTCTATAAAATGGCTGCTCACAACAATAGTGTCATGACCTGTATTTTATAGACCTTGCTTTAAGCTAACTGCAATAGCGATCCAAGCGGATAATTTGTGTAACTCAAAGATTATAACCCCACTTTTGCTACCAAATATGACCAAAACAAATATGGCCGCCGTTTTTACAGAGTTAGCTGGAGCTAGCAGACTCAAACCTGCGCTATCTGCCTGCTATCTCGTCTGTTAGTTTTTTCTTATAGCATTGAGTTAACACAGACTTGGAAAATATCAAGAGTTAGCGAATAGCTCGATTTAGAGCTAACTACAACATTGTGAATACCCCTAATGAATATAAAAATAAGTCAAAGATTACACAACTCAACGAACGGAAACTACTAGATTTTGGTCTCCAGCCCTGCAGCTTCCAATGCATTTCGAATCTGCTTAGCAGAAATTGAACACTATTGGTTGTCATGGAATTGTTCACACATTGGAAGACTAGGTCGGTAGAAAAAATTAACCATTTGAAGCAAAACGAACTAATGTTTCTATCATTTGTTCTACCTATTGAAACAATAATAAAATTTTCCGGCCGATCTCTGTTGTGAAACGTTTGAATTGAAAGTTATAATGTTTAATTAAAAGAAACATTTTTGCAAAACCAATGTGACACCCATACCTGTGTGCTATAGTTATTGAGCGTAATTAATAGAAAACACATGTTGATTGTTAGATTAGTTGTCACTTTACATGACATCATGATTTATGTTTGATGCTTCTGCTGGCCAGCTTGGCCTCCTGGAGAAATTTGCTATTTGTGCAAACTATCTAATGAAAATCTGTGCAAACTATCTGGTCAAACTAATTTGCTGTCTATTACATTACAATCGCTATAGTGAGATTTACTGTCCTTCATAAGTAACGTCAATGCTGAATGGATACAACATTCAACCAATGCTGGCAGTTTCATGTGAACCTCACTGTAGCTAAATCTATGTAATTTTGTTAGTTGACTTGTTGATAAGTCAATGCAGTATATAACTTATTTATTAATAAATTCATGTTTATTAGAAATATTTTTATTTTTGTGTCAATAACCTACATAAATTAATGGACATAACCCACATAATATTTGGACGATTTGAAACAAAATTAAGAAATAGAAGAAGTTTTGGGCAATATACTGTTTTTTCTTTTCCGACTATTGTATTGTTTGCTCTATCCAATAAATAAATATTAAACTAATTAGGTTTGTTGACCTAACAATAGGTTATTGATGATAAATGAATTGTGTGTTGACAGTGGACTATACGAAAACAAAGGAGGAGCCGAATGGAGGCGGCGTGAGAGAGCTGAAGCTGTCGACACTGATTGCCGACAAGAGTCCAGTGATGGTGTTGAACGACCTGCGCCCCGGCAAGGTCAAGTACGAGTGCATCAGCTCCGAGGGGGAGGTCTTCGCCAAGTTCACCATGACCGTCACTGTCGAGGATAAGGTCTTCGAGGGCACTGGTCAGTTATTAACTGCACATTCACTAAATCTATGAGATTCACTTTTAATTGTGTGACGTCAGCACAGGTAGGGCTCCAACACCAATCAAAACACTAGCTGATATAGATCAGCTGAAATGGTGTAGGAGCCCTACCTGTGCTGACGTCACACGAATGCACTACGGCTTTGTTTACGGAGGTAGTGATCTCACCCACCATCAAATTACCTTTTTGTATGAGATATTAAGCCGTTCTCGGACTTTTTTCTCTCCTTTCTGCTTTGAATAATATTGATTAATAATGTGAATATCTACGAAACGGTTTGACATATCGATGTGCGGGCTTCGCCTTCCATTTTTTCTTGAAATTCCGTATCGAAATCATGTATCGCAAGACCATCTTCCTATTTGAAAAAATTGGAATCTACTATCAAACTTTGCATAGATGGGGCGGAGCTCCTAAAATTTTTACATGTATGGGACTTGTGGCACTTGATAGAGCCTATTAATGACTATTCTAGGTATGAATTTGATCAAAATCGTTGGAGCCGTTTTCGAGAAAATCGCGAAAATCCCGTTTTTGACAACATTTTCGCCATTTTAGCCGCCATCTTGAATAGAATTTGAAATTGTTCGTGTCTGATCCTTATAGTGTAAGGACCTTAAGTTCCAAATTTCAAGTCATTCCGTTGATTGGGAGATGAGATAATGTACACACACACACACACACACACACCACACACACACACACACACACACACAACACACACACACACACACACACATACACACATATACTCACAGTTTCCAAATTTGGAAATTGGGGTACCTTAATTTTTTTTGGACAGCAATACTTTCCATACATATAGGGCAAGGAAAGTAAAAATAAAGTTGCATTGAATATGGCGGATACAAGATGGCGGAACAGATTTTCAAAGACATAGTAAAGTAGTTTTTCCAATTTGAATAGGATCCCCAATCACACCCTCCGTCAAATTACCTTTGTGTATGAGATATTAAGACGTTCTCGGACTTTTCACCCACTCTGTAGATCAATTGTCTCCTTAAACATTCAATATTGGTGTGGTGACATCATATATCTATTTGCAGTGGGTCTTAAATGATAATTATTGAATTTTGATTAAATTTCACTTTTAAATGATGGTGGTATTCATAAGGAATGGTGAAAGTTTATACATTTCACAAAAGCACGAGTGTTTAGGTTAGGAAAGGTAAGGTCCCTGTAACTCTAAGGTCAGCCATTCACACTACTGCTATGCAACATTCGGTGAGCTTAGTGTCAGCCACTTGGGCTTAGGAAGCGTGAAAATAGTCTTAGCGTTTATTCAGAATTGTGCCTGGTTGTACAAAAGTCTGTAAAATTTTAATCACGATTGATTGCTTCGAGAACAAATCAGAGAAGGCTTTTCCGATTATAACTATTCTCTGATTGGTTCTCGTGGCATTTAATAACGATCAATATTCAACAGGCTTTTGTGCAACCGGGGCTTAGAATTAAGTTGAAACAACTTGTTAAGAAGAATAAAATGAATTCAAATCAATTAGTTTAGAATAATTGTGTTGAATATTATGTTTTTAGAGATAAATAAATATTCGTATGTATTTTTTATCAAAACAGATATGTAATTCCCTGTGAATTTATTGCTTTAAATAGCTTCAATAATTCGTAAATGGTGAGTGGATTTGCTTTATTTTATTTAAACGTGTAATTAACATTTACTGGTATATGATATGATTTAAGTATATCAATCTGATTCAAGTAATATCAAACATTACTGGAAATTTCTTGAATTCCTACTTGCCACAAAACGTGACGCTTCTGTCGTCACTATTGTTTCAATCCAATTGAAAATAGCCTAGGTAGGTAGTGACCGACTCAAGGTTTTTAGTCAGAGCCGCAACTGATTGAATCGAAATTGAATTTGCTATGATAAAACTTTATAGGTTAATATGAATCAGATTTGGGACTAGTTTCATAAAATTTTAAGAGCCCTTTCATACAGGGAAAAGCTAGCCACTCATTAGTCAACAGCACATAGCACATGTATATTGCCCGTTAGTTTTTTCCTATATAATAGGATCATCATATTCTTTGAACTATTAACAATTTTTCTGGACTATTAACTAGTATCAACTACTTGATCTATTTCATGTGATCCACTTTATGCCAATAAATTATTTTGCTTATTAGTTTTAAACTTGTGCGTAAGAGATGGATAAAGCTACAGTCTTAGGTTGGTTCCAAACCATTTCTAGTTGGCTGTATAAGTATGGCAACAAATTGAGGACAATTATAAACACCGTCAATTTTTTTCAATTGGGTACAAGAATTGGACCAGAACTAGGTCAATAGTAAGAATTATCCATAAATCAACCATCTGTCGGATGTGATATTCCCCTAATAATTGCTCTTTGTTTTATCTATGTCAAATTACAACGGATGTGAATTTCACCTCGAATGAAAACAATTGTTTAATGGAGTAATTATTTCAACTGGTTTTGGAGTGTGCAATTTTTGTGTACTTAATTTCCAATTGTTATGAAAAAGCTTGACAGTTACTTTATTATTTTGCTTTCAAATTATTTTTGAAGTGTATGATTTTAATGGGCTATGAATTTGTATCAACGTGGCTTTTGTTTGGAATTCTATCCTATTGTTTTTGCCGGTATTGCTCTGATAGTTTTCCCAAAATCGGGAATGCTATTTTCTTTGTCTAGTGGATTGGGATTGTTAAGATTAATTGGAGAGGGAACCTAGAATTGAATAACAGTCGGTCGGAAGTGTCCGCTATAAAAATGACATAATTACAGCAGTTGTGGTTGTGAAGTTGACCAATTCTGCTGATCAACCAATTTATATCGGTCAAGGAGGAATTTCACTTTTAGATAACAGTCGGATTATGAATTCATATAAACATTATGGTTAAGTAGCATAAAATGAATTCAAATCAATTAGTTTAGAATAATTGTGTTGAATATTATGTTTTTAGAGATAAATAAATATTCGTATGTATTTTTTATCAAAACAGATATGTAATTCCCTGTGAATTTATTGCTTTAAATAGCTTTAATAATTCGTAAATGGTGAGTGGATTTGCTTTATTTTATTTAAACGTGTAATTAACATTTACTGGTATATGATATGATTTAAGTATATCAATCTGATTCAAGTAATATCAAACATTACTGGAAATTTCTTGAATTCCTACTTGCCACAAAACGTGACGCTTCTGTCGTCACTATTGTTTCAATCCAATTGAAAATAGCCTAGGTAGGTAGTGACCGACTCAAGGTTTTTAGTCAGAGCCGCAACTGATTGAATCGAAATTGAATTTGCTATGATAAAACTTTATAGGTTAATATGAATCAGATTTGGGACTAGTTTCATAAAATTTTAAGAGCCCTTTCATACAGGGAAAAGCTAGCCACTCATTAGTCAAACAGCACATAGCACATGTATATTGCCCGTTAGTTTTTTCCTATATAATAGGATCATCATATTCTTTGAACTATTAACAATTTTTCTGGACTATTAACTAGTATCAACTACTTGATCTATTTCATGTGATCCACTTTATGCCAATAAATTATTTTGCTTATTAGTTTTAAACTTGTGCGTAAGAGAGGGATAAAGCTACAGTCTTAGGTTGGTTCCAAACCATTTCTAGTTGGCTGTATAAGTATGGCAACAAATTGAGGACAATTATAAACACCGTCAATTTTTTTCAATTGGGTACAAGAATTGGACCAGAACTAGGTCAATAGTAAGAATTATCCATAAATCAACCATCTGTCGGATGTGATATTCCCCTAATAATTGCTCTTTGTTTTATCTATGTCAAATTACAACGGATGTGAATTTCACCTCGAATGAAAACAATTGTTTAATGGAGTAATTATTTCAACTGGTTTTGGAGTGTGCAATTTTTGCGTACTTAATTTCCAATTGTTATGAAAAAGCTTGACAGGTACTTTATTATTTTGCTTTCAAATTATTTTTGAAGTGTATGATTTTAATGGGCTATGAATTTGTATCAACGTGGCTTTTGTTTGGAATTCTATCCTATTGTTTTTGCCGGTATTGCTCTGATAGTTTTCCCAAAATCGGGAATGCTATTTTCTTTGTCTAGTGGATTGGGATTGTTAAGATTAATTGGAGAGGGAACCTAGAATTGAATAACAGTCGGTCGGAAGTGTCCGCTATAAAAATGAGATAATTACAGCAGTTGTGGTTGTGAAGTTGACCAATTCTGCTGATCAACCAATTTATATCGGTCAAGGAGGAATTTCACTTTTAGATAACAGTCGGATTATGAATTCATATAAACATTATGGTTAAGTAGCAGGTAATGGCAATCAAATGTCAAATTTATGAATTTATGTTGTAATTATTTGACTTTATGGAATAAAGGGTACACAGGATTCACTATCCAATAATGGGTGAAGAATTGTTCAAAAAGATCGGAATGCAATTTAATTTAAACTTAAATTTTTCAACTTTACTGTAAAAAAAGAAAATATTAAAAATTTTGAATTATAGCCTTGATAAAAGCAATAATCATTCTCAATTTAGAATGTTTGCCTACTATTTTGCCTAATATAAAATTAAAAACCAAAAAGAAATCAACCACGGAATGAAATTATCCTTTTTCAAAGTTAAAGTGATTAAAATTAATTTATTTCCCATCAAAATTATATACAAATTAATAAAATAAATATTCTCAATCTCAATATGGCACTACCGGCAAAGAACATCTCGTTCGCCGGCAGTGAGCTCCAACAATCAGATATGATAAGCATGTCAATAGATTAAGAAAAATACAGCTTATTGTAAACTTTTTGTGTAGTTGAGAAGTTGATATTGTGGTAATTATTCATATTAAATAAAAATACTAAGAAATTGCATAAACCACAGATTTTATAAAAAATTAAACCGGTCTTATTGTAAACAACTAAAATAAATAAAATTAATAGAAAACTAGGACATATCCCAATCTTTACAAACGATGTAACCAATTAAAAAGCAATAAAAAGTTGAAAAAGACAGAACAACGAAGCTATAACAAATGGTTTTCAAGATTTATAACACAAGATTGAAACACTGCATAATGGAAATAGATAATTTGAAGTAAGCATTTATCTTAATCCAATCCAGTATAAGATTTATTATGGATTTTGTAATTCTATTAATGAATTTAGTTGGAACTTAAACAAGTAACACGGATATTCAAACTGACTTAATAATATTCATAATATCTAGTTTGTAATAAGGTCTTCACTATAATTTATTCTATTTTCAATTATCCAAATTTTTGTTTTTGCTTTAAATATATTAACCAGTACCATTTCCTTGATGTCCATTGGCAGCCTGTTGTAAATCTTCGGTCCTAAGTATGTGACTGTTCTCTGGGCGGCAGTTGTTGTCATCCTGGGGACTGCTAGATCAATATTCCTTCTTCGCGTGCTGTGGGTGTGGTCCATGTTGAGAAAGAACTGCGGGTTTTTCCTGATGAATGTGAGTAATTTGTGAATGTAAATTTGTCGGATGCTCAGTAGTTGGAGCTCTTCATTTAGAGAATCTGAAGGGTAGAGTGGATGTTTCTGTCCCATTATTCTGAGGATGAGTTTCTGGACTTTAAAAACAGGATTGATATGGCAGAAATACGTAGCTCCCCATGCCAGGATTCCATATCTTGCTATTGACTCTACCAATGCGTGATATACAATTTTTAACGTATCCAGTGTGAGTATCTGTCGGAGTTGAATGAAACTGTAAACCAGTTTCCTGAGTTTTGTTGTTTGCTGTATGATGTGTTTGTCCCACCAAAGTAAGTCGTCTATTATAACTCCTAAATATTTTATATTATCTGTTCGTTCTACTGATGGACAATTGCAGTCTATGCGATTTATTTTGCAGTGATGTAACTTGATTGTATTTCGTACAGGTTTTTTGGAGTCCGTCAGTGAAAATGCTAGAAATTTAGTTTTTGATGAATTGAGAGTCAGGATATTACTGTGGAGCCAAAGTGTAATTTTTTCCATGCCTAATTCAGCGGTTATGAAAGTCTCGTTCCAGTTGTTGCCTTGAAATATCACAGCTGTGTCGTCGGCAAAGACAATAATCTTGCCACCAATGTCGAGTGAGCACAACTCATTGGCAAAGATGAGGTACAGTATCGGACCAAGAACTGTTCCTTGTGGCACGCCGAATTTTACAGGAAGGCCTTCTTCTGCACTCAGATTTTTCCCTATTCTCACTCTCTGTTTGCGAATGGTTGAGAAATGAGAAAAAACAAAGAATACATTTCATATAAGTTTAATTTTGCAATACTTGTTTATATACAATATTTTTTGTTTTTCCACTGTCTGCGTAAATATAAAGACTATCTGGTTTGCCGACTCGGGAACACGCAACATACAGTTGTCCATGTGAAAAGCAATCCACATCTAAATCTAGACCACACAATTCTAAAGATTGACCTTGAGCTTTGTTGATTGTGATTGCAAATGCCAATCGAATTGGGAATTGCAATCTTTTAAATTGAAATGGTGTATCGGTCGGGATCGTGGGTATTCGAGGAATGAGGACATCTTCACCTTTGAAAGGCCCTGTTAAAATCGTTGCTTCCACTACATTATTCATTAATCTCTTAACTGCAAGTCGCGTGCCGTTGCAGAGTTTTGGCTGATTAATATTCCGCAAGAGGATAATTGGCACACCTACTTTCAATTTCAATATGTGTGGTGGTATCCCTGGCAGATCAAGTGAGTTTAGAAATTCTGTTGGATAATTAACTACTTCATCAGCTTCCACAACAGTGTCTATCGACTTATATGTAGTTTCATCACTTTGAATACTGGATTGTATAACATTATTAAGTTGATAGACATATTTATTCTTTGCGGCAAGGATAGCTCGTTCACTGAGCCAATCATGATTTCTATGATTTATCTGAATGTCAGGAAATACTTTTTCGATCAGTTCTTCTTTTGATGTAACTAAATTACAAAAATTATCGGGAAGTGATATTTGTCTAGACGTCTCATCGACTGGCAGCTGACCGTTTCCAATTTCCAGTAACTGTCGTGAGAATACCTCAGCTGATGGATCATTCTGCAACTGGACACGCATATTCGTAGTCAACTCCAATGTATGTACGTGCCGCCATAGTGTTGAATATTTCAGGCAAGCATTAATTTCGTCTGCTGGTGTCGATCGAGAAATTACAGGCAATGTTTGCCTAAAATCTCCTGCGAGCAATATCAATGCATTCCCGAATGGTTGAACGTTTCCACGCAAGTCTCGTAATGATCGATCAAGAGCTTCGAGCGATTTTTTATGTGCCATTGTGCATTCATCCCAAACAATAAGTTTACATTTTTGTAATACTTTTCCCATACCGGATGCTTTAGAAATATTGCACGTAGGAGTCTCAATGATTTGCATGTTTAATGGCAACTTTAGAGCTGAATGCGCAGTTCTTCCACCTGGTAACAATGTTGCAGCTATTCCAGACGAAGCAAGAGCTAAGGCTATATCACTTTTTGATCGAACCGTTGCTAGAATCAATCTAATGAGGAATGTTTTCCCAGTTCCTCCTGGCGCATCCAAGAAGAAGGTCTCCCCAACTCCGTCATTTATCATTTGCATTATGCGATCATAAATGCCTTTCTGTTCCCACGTTAATTTGGGAATGTTCGATTGGACATATGCCTGAAGATCATTAATGTTGTAACTCTGTTCACGGCGTAAATCTACATCAAATGCAGCAGTCGCAGTTCGGGTTGGTGCTGGCATTCCTAATTGACTAAGAACTTTATTTGCAATAGCTAAGCACTTGTCCTCAATATTTATCAATGCTTCGTTGTAAATGGCTTCTGTAAATTCTAAGGTCATATTGGCATTTTCAAGGCGTACTCTATGCAAAATATCTTCAGCCATATGCGAACGATATCTTTCCCATAACTCTGTGGGAGATGAAGGAAAGCAAGCGGTCAATATAATCGCAAATAATGCGCGAATTTGGTTTGGATGTGCAGTGTTGCACGCGTCATTGATGCATATGTTCCACTGTTGGTCATTTTCTAATAAATTCAGAGCTTGACACGTAGCGCGAAAAGTGGCATGTGTGACGCCGTCAACTATTTTTAATTGCTGGAAAGATGTAGGACCAGGCACATTTACCAATAGCATGCGAAGGTAAAAACATTCATCTTGATTGGGATGCACTGTATAAAGTCTACCAATTGTATTTTCTTTGAAAATGCCAGGGTGACCATTGACTGGCTCCCCTCGTTTGCGCCGTACAAATACTTTTCTAGTTACATTCCACGTGTAGTAAGAGGGAACTTCTGAATACATTAGTGTTCTGGCAAAAGCGTCTTCCTGGCATAAGGTGAAAAAAGCAGTCAGAGTTGTACCAGGTGGATTAAGGGCTCTTTCTTGCACATTTGCATCTGTGAAATAAACACGCTGTCCATTTTCTAAATGTACTGCCAAGTGAACCACAGCTGGATTGCGTTCATGCATGGGAAATGAAAAAATTCGCCATGCAGCCTCATTGCTGCTTATGTATCTTCCAGCCTGGTATTGAGCAATTTCATCAATATCTCGTACTGCATTATTGTCACAATTATCAGATTGCACACTAAAAACTGCCATATCGCTGCCTTTATTTACATATTTACAGATATATTCAATCGATTTCACAGAATTGCAATATTCTACGTTTATGTAGGCTTGGTATGTTTTTGACAGTAAAGGAGAATATGGAACCACCCAACGGTTGTCTACATCAATATCACCATTTCGCATGTGTATAGTTGCCGAATTTCCACCATCTTCAGTTGGTACCACTTGGAAAGTTACCGAGTGAGAGCGCTTATCAAAAACTGTTTTTGTCTTTAAAACGCTCTATCTCCGGAACCACTGGTCGGAAAATTTTCGTTGTCCACCCGTTTTGTAGGGAATTTAATTGTCTTTATTTCTGATATAGTGAGATTTTTCATTAAATTGAGTATAAATATATAAAATTTATTTTATTCGATAAAAAATATAATATATTTTTTGGTGGTATTAATTTTTTGGTAGGCCTATAAATCTCAAAAAGGTTATTCACAGATGCAAATGTGCAAGAAAGAGCCCTTAATCCACCTGGTACAACTCTGACTGCTTTTTTCACCTTATGCCAGGAAGACGCTTTTGCCAGAACACTAATGTATTCAGAAGTTCCCTCTTACTACACGTGGAATGTAACTAGAAAAGTATTTGTACGGCGCAAACGAGGGGAGCCAGTCAATGGTCACCCTGGCATTTTCAAAGAAAATACAATTGGTAGACTTTATACAAGGTACTGGTGAAATAACTGACGGAATTTTAGAATATGATTGTCCTCGTTCATCCGAATCATTAAGCGGTATGCGTAAAAGTTCATTGAGCTGCACTTTTTATTGATTTCTGCACCATTTACTGGATTTATCATTTTCACATTGAAATGATATCCATCAGCACCATCCCAAAAGATCAATGGATATTGTAAAGCATCGTAACAACGGTGAGTTTCTGCTACATTTATTAATTGATTATTTCTTCGATGGAGAACAATATCTCTAGGTTGGAACTGATCACCAACTATGACAATTGCTACTTCGTCTATAGTTGGAGCATTATATCTCCGGACATGTTCTCCAGCAGGAGTTTTGTCTGCGTGAATAACAATTTTGTGGGTATCTGATGGCATCATATCAATTGCTGTTTTGAACAAACGCACCAAACTGTTCCTTTCGTGAAGAAGCTCCTGCAGCTGCAAAATAATGGATCTTCTTAGCGAGTTATGTATTCCACAACGTGCATCTACTTCATGTCTATCATCACCAATGAAGTACATTTGTAGAAATTTATGGTCACTATCTGAGAATGGGAGCAGGGAGCCAGCTTTGTGATATATTTGCCCTTTGATTTTAAAAGTTGGCATGAATTGAGCAGTCACGATTTCCGCACCAAATGATGTCATTTGGAAGCAAGAGTTATATTTCCTGATGTTCAATAAGAAATGCTTTGATTCAGCGGTAGATCCAGTAAGTAAAGTTTTCAATGGCTCTGGTGGTGCATCAAGTTGAGGCAATTTGATTTTTCCGCCAGCACAACACATCCCTTTCGTTTCATTATTAAACTTTAGAGCCTGGCAGTAGCTACATACATGACTCATCTGACCAATGACAACATGCTGACTTGAACTATAATCAATAGCTGGATTGTACCGGAACGCAAGACGATTGTATTCCAGATGCAGATCAGCTGTTCTTTCTGTTCGTGTTTCAGCTATCCTCACCCTTTCGCGTTCATTGCGTTCAAAACGAACCAAATCTGTTGCTGCAGAACGCGACTGACGTGCTCGCAATCGTGCATCCTCAAGCCTGGCTGCTCGTCTTTCTGCTGGGTCCACGTTACGTGTCTGGATGGTGTTTAGCCTGTTCCTCTCTCGTAAAGATGTTTGCTCTTCCTCAGTGATATTCGAACGCCATCTCCTTAATCCTTCTGCATTGTGAGTGCGACGGCCCAAATTTGACTTTCTGCGAGGCATTATTTTGGTTTTTACTGAAAGAGAAGAAAGGAAAATATGTGTGTGTATTACTTTACACACGTAAGAAGTTTTGTTATTGTTTAATTAGTAAACTAATATTTCACGTATTTATTTTGTATATATATTACGTATTTAATATTAAATAAATAATAATTACAAAAAAATAAATCGCGGTTGTCAGCGATTCAGTTATTCAAATATAACTTATAATAGGTATTTAGAAATAATTGCATAGTTATGAGGGAAACAATCGATATATTCTCAATATTGAATAACCTTTTTGAGATTTATAGGCCTACCAAAAAATTAATACCACCAAAAAATATATTATATTTTTTATCGAATAAAATAAATTTTATATATTTATACTCAATTTAATGAAAAATCTCACTATATCAGAAATAAAGACAATTAAATTCCCTACAAAACGGGTGGTCAACGAAAATTTTCCGACCAGTGGTTCCGGAGATAGAGCGTTTTAAAGACAAAAACAGTTTTTGATAAGCGCTCTCACTCGGTAACTTTCCAAGTGGTACCGACGCGAGGATCTTTGATGCTGAGCCTCTGATGCAACGGGAATGAAACTGACCGGCTGAGCATTAAACGCTGGTCACGTTGAGTGATCATCTCGCATTGCGTATTGAAACTACTGTACATAAATCCTTTCCAACAATCAACTTATATCAATTATTTAATAGACTAATATATTATTATAATCTATCCCTTCATTTTGTTTATATGATCAAATAACCAGCTGACTACTAAAATATTAGCCTACTTTGTATTTTAGCATGCAACACAGCCCAGATCGTATTATCAACAACACCGTTGTCAAATGCCGGTATGTTAGTAGAAAAGAGATAAGAATTTTTTTTTATTTCTCGTTGTTTTATGATAGAAGGAAACATAGCATGAATATGAAATAGAAATAAGATATTGAAACTATAAGATAAGCCGATCAGCTTATATGAACTAAGGTTTGGAGGATTATGAAACATTGACAATTGAGAAATTATGAATACACAAATGCAAGAATAAAAGCCTCAATAATTATTATTCATTACAAGATTGATTTACATCGATAAGATTATACTCACACTATCGACTGAATCGCCAATTGATTGTAGCACGGTACCGGTATCGATCCATTCACTGATTGAAATTACTACAATATTAACACAAGTAACACGATTATTTGCACTGAAACACGAATTTATTATCGAAAAAAAAGCATCGGTATGCTTTCTTTGTTCTGAATTGCGAAAGTAATTGAAATCCAATAATTGTACCGGAAAACATACGGTAATCAAGAGTGTAGTTTACCGGTACTCTATATCTCACGAACCTGTTGAAGCTGCGTTTTGAAACATGCGCGCTATCTAGCGGTCAGATTTTGCACTTTGATTGCAGCAGCGCTCAGCTCAAATCTGGCCAAAAATGGCCAAAGTTTCACCCCCTCCCCCCGGGCCACCCTGCGAGCCCGGTCAATTTTTTTTTTTTTAATCGACTTATTTTCGCGAGCTGACCCCGAATGTGAAGTCAAAAATCGGAAAAATCCATAAACAAAAAAGTTAAAAATTTTCGGGCGAGCGTAGCGCCCCTGAAAATTGTAAAAAGTAGAAAAAAACCATCCTTGATGCGGATTTTATATCATGTTAAAATTGTTGTTTGGAATCAATGAAATAGACTAAATAATCATATGTGTGGTTGGCAAGGCACAGGTGACTCTGAACTGTACTCTGTCTCTGTGAAGTGTGTGTAACATGCCTTAAGTAAAACGTTTGAGTTCAATGTATTGGTTTGACTTTAAAGTAAAAATAAAATCAGTAATAATGTTCAAATAATCGTAATAATTTATTTCTTCACCGATATAACCTTCAACAGGTTATGGGCCCAGGCTGGATCTTTCGTGTGCAAGTAAAAAAATTATTTAACCTAAATACTCTCGTGCAAGACAACAATGGAAGTTCGGAGATTCAACTCTAAAATAGTAATACCGGTGAAGTGATTGAACTCTAGTAAAAACATTAAAAGTAAAAGTAAAATACCCAAAAGTAAAATCAGGTAAGGCAATCGAATTCAAAGTAAAAATGGCTGGTTCCAGTGATTCGGACTTGGGTATGGTTGGAAAGCTATCCAACGATGAAGACTTTCAAATGTGGAAATTTAAAATTAAAATTTTGTTCGACTCTCAAGGACTTAGTGATATTGTTAATGGAAAAGAATTAAAACCAAACGACCCTAGTAAAGAAAAAGAACTTTCTATTTTCAATTTGAAGGACGCTAAAGCCAAGAAAATAATAATAACTACAATTGACTCAAAACCTTTGAATCACATTTTGAACTGTGAAACTTCATGTGAAATGTTTAAAAAACTGTGTCAAATCTACGAACGTGATGAAAAACAACAGAAATTTTCTCTAATGCAGGACTTTTTCAATTTTACACTAGAGGCTAATGAAGACATTGCTAGTTTCATCAGCCGTCTGGAAAATTTGACCCATAAATTGAAATCTGTTGGACACGAAATCGATGACGAGATGGTTATTGGCAAAATATTCAGCTCCCTGCCCAGGAAATACACCCACTTTCAAACTTCGTGGGAAGCAACCGCAATTTGTGACAGAAATCTCACAAACCTAACCTCCCGGTTGGTGAATGAAGAACGCAGACTATCTACTGATAAAGGTGATTCTGTGCAACCAGTGGTATTCAAAACATCGGAAATCCAGTGCTACAGATGCAAAAATTATGGACATATTTCCCGTGAATGCAGAAATAAAATGAAACAGAAAAGTGGTCTATTCTGTAGTATTTGCAAGAAGAATAATCATGAAGACAAAGACTGTTACTTTCGTAAAAAACAGAATGATAAGAAGAAGAACCAAGTATCCTTTTTAACTACTAATTCTAATGTAAAATACTATGACACTTTCGTAATTGACTCAGGGTCTACTTCACATATGGTAAAATCTAAATCACTATTTGATAGTTCCATTCCAATTAGTTGTAAAGTAGGAGTAGCCAAGGAAAATGAATCAATGTTTGCTCTTGAGGTAGGAAACATCAAATCAGACAAATGCAACTTAAATAATGTTTTATATGTTCCAGAACTTTCTAAAAATTTGTTATCTGTAAGTGCTATCACTGAGAACGATGGTAAGGTCTTATTTAGTGGAAATAGGGTTGAGGTGTTGAAAGACAATGAAGTCATTATGGAAGGCATAAAAAATTCGAATGGTTTGTTTGAAGTTGACTTGAAAATGCATAATTCAAATTCAGTCCATCATGTAATGACTAGCACTATTTCACCCAAGTCTAATGAGTCTAATGAAGTAGAATTATGGCATAGGAAGCTAGGCCACCTTGGTGTAGATAACATGAAAAAGCTCATAAATCTTAGTGAGGGAATGAATATTAAAACTAAAATTGATGACTTTTCCAAAAACCCATGTGAAATATGCTTGTCTGCTCGCCAAACAAGGCAACCTTTTAAAACAGTCAGGGAAAGGGCAACAAGACCCCTTGAAATAGTACATACTGATGTTTGTGGGCCTATTACCCCGGTAAGTTGGGACAATAAAAGATACATGGTTACTTTTCTAGATGATTTCACACATTTTGTCATGGTATTTCTTATTCAAAATAAAAGTGAGGTATTTGATATAATGAAACAATTTGTAGCTGAAGTAGAGGCAAAATGGCATTCTAAAATTTCAAAATTTCGGTGTGATAATGGTGGGGAATATTCTAGTAATAAAATCAAGGATTGGTGTCAAAATAGAGGGATTTTCATGGATTTCACCATTCCATACACTCCAGAATTAAATGGAAAGGCAGAAAGAATCAATAGGACATTGCTAGAAAAGGTTAGGGCACTTTTGTTTGATTCAGGATTGAAAAAGGAAATGTGGGGTGAGGCTGTAAGGACAGCAGCTTATATTGTTAATAGAAGCCCAACATGTACTCTTGATTGTACTCCAGCTGAAAAGTGGTACGGTAAAAAACCAGATCTATCAAGACTACAGATTTTTGGAAGTATAGCATACAGTCATGTTGCAGGTAATCTTAAGAAACTTGACAGTAGAACCAAGAAGCTAACGTTTGTAGGATATTTGCAAAATGGTTATCGGTTGTGGGATGCTGATAAGAGGAAAATAATTGTTTCTAGGGATGTAATTTTTTCAAATGTTGAGCAATCTAACCAAGGTGAAAAGTATTCTGACCCCAAAGTATTCAAGATAAATCAAGGCTTTGACATTGAGGGAATCGCAAAAGGTAATGATCCAAACAATGTATTTGAAGAAATTGAAAATGATGGAGTACAAGAAACTGAAATAAATGAAGTTGAAGAAATTGAAAATAATGAAGTAGAAGAAACTGATACAAGTGAAGCTGAGGGTATTGAGATTGAAACAAATGATATTGAAGATGGAATCAATGAAGTAGAAGTAAATGAAGAAAGTGGAGAAGAAATGATGGATGAAAGTAATGAAATAAGAGGGAGAGAGAAAAGAGTGATTAAAAAACCAGTGTGGTTGAAAGACTATGAAACCAGTTATCTTAGTCTACAAGTAGATGAGCCTCTTACATTTTCTGAAGCTATGAAATCAAACAATTCTGTAAAGTGGTTGGAGGCAGTAAAAACTGAACTAAATGCTTTGAAAGAGAATAATACTTGGACAGAGGTAGATACTGTACCAGAAAACAAAGAAATTATTGATAGCAAATGGGTATTTAAAATTAAAAATGATGAGAAGGGTAACATTCAGTACAAGGCTAGATTAGTTGCTAGGGGGTTTCAACAAAAGGATAGCATAGATTTAAATGACATTTATGCCCCTGTGGCCAAATTGCCAACTTTTCGGATTTTCATGAGTGTTGCAAATAAATTAGGGTTTCCTGTATATCAGATGGATGTAAAAAATGCTTTCCTTAATGGTGATATCAAAGAAGACGTTTATATGTCATTACCAGAGGGAGTAGAAGGATTTAGGAATAAGGTTTGTAAACTTAAGAAGTCAATTTATGGTCTGAAGAAATCTCCAAAAGATTGGAATTCTAAATTTGATTCTGTAATGAAAATGAACAATTTTACTAGGTCTAAAAATGATTATTGCTTGTATTCTAAAATTGTGGAGGGTAAAAAGGTATTTCTATTATTGTATGTAGATGACATACTTATTTTTGGTTCAGATGAGAATGATGTTTCAAGATTGAAATCAGTCTTACAAGAAAATTTCAAGATGAAAGACTTGGGCTTAGTTTCTAATTTCTTGGGAATTAATGTCAAACAAGATATTGAGAAGGGGGTAACTGTTATTAGTCAGAAGGAGTATCTCAAACATGTATTGGAAAAGTTCAACATGCAGGATTGTAAGCCAATGGACACTCCCATGGATAAAAATTTCAACTTTGAATTATTGACTAGAGATAAGTCAGAGTCTGTAGAAATAGAAAAGAAATGTCGTAGACTAATTGGTTGTCTTATGTATGCTGTTGTAGGATCTAGACCTGATTTGTGTTGTACTGTATCTTTCTTGAGTCGATTCCAAAGTTGTGCCAGTGAAATGTTGTATAAAAATTTAAAACGTGTATTGAGATATGTAAAATGTACTTTAGATTTAGAGCTAGTATATAAGAGAGAATTGAATGATGATATGATTGTAGGCTATGTAGATGCAAACTGGGGTGGTGATTTAGAGAGAAGATCAACCTCAGGTTATTGCTTCAAGGTTTTTGGTAATACTATTTCTTGGTGTACCAAGAAGCAACAGAGTGTTTCATTATCTAGCACAGAAGCTGAGTATGTTGCTTTGAGCCAAGCTGCAAGCGAGGCTTGTTGGATAAAAGGAATTTTAATTGATTTTTGTGTTGTTGAAAATAAGAAAACTTGTATTTTGTTGTTTGAAGACAATCAGTCTGCTATCAAAATAGCTCATAATCCTGAGCATCATAAAAAAATGAAACATGTAGATATAAGGTATCATTTTGTAAGAGAGAAAATTTCTGAAGGTGTTATTCAAGTTGAGTATTTAAAATCCTCAGATCAGATTGCTGACATTTTCACAAAACCCTTGGGAAAGGAACTTTTTGTCAAGTTTAGAAATAATATTTTTTAATAATTAAGATGTTTTTTTTGAACTATGTTAATTTTTCTTATAACTTACTCTGTTTTTTTTTTTTTTGATTGATAAATTTTTTTTTTGGTTATTTCATTGAGGGGGCGTGTTGTTTGGAATCAATGAAATAGACTAAATAATCATATGTGTGGTTGGCAAGGCACAGGTGACTCTGAACTGTACTCTGTCTCTGTGAAGTGTGTGTAACATGCCTTAAGTAAAACGTTTGAGTTCAATGTATTGGTTTGACTTTAAAGTAAAAATAAAATCAGTAATAATGTTCAAATAATCGTAATAATTTTGGAGTTTTTGCATTACACACAAACCAACATAACATTTTTATATATATATAGATAATCCTTTTAACACATGTTTGCCTCACTGTAAGCACATGAAATTCTTGAAAAAGAAGTCTACTAGAATACAATAAATTTGGGCCTGCATAATGCAGCTCTGATAAGTTGTTTCTGTAATGTGAATATTGATTCATATTTATGGATATCAATAGCAGTTCCCCATATCTCAATTCCATATTAAAAAAGTGAGTGTGTAAATGCATAATAAATCTTCTCCATTATTACCAGATCAGCTATTTTATTTAGTTTATAAAACTTATAAATTAGATATTTTCTAATACATATATACTCCATATGAGTATCACATTTTATATGATCATCAATCATTATACACAAATATTCACATTTAATCTTAGATTAATTAGTTACACTTGGGCGAGTTTCACCAAATTCACGTTAACTCTTCGCTTAGTAATCGTCAATTAACACTAACTGATGACTTTAACGAAAGATTAAGAAATTTGATTTCACCAACGAAAACTAATGTTACGTTACGAAACGACAGATTAGAGAGGATCAGGATGGCAGTGCGCCGCCATGACACTTGTTTCACATTGTTAGCATGTAAAACCTAACTTAGAAAATCCAACTAGATTCCGAAACCACAAGTGTTGTTTACCAAAATGAGTGGAGATTAGCCTACAAATTTTAGTAATTAATGATAATTATAGTGCAGTTTTTTTTAGTTGTATGATTTTTTAAATTTAATTTGGGCTGTAGTGTTTTAATAATTGTTCTATAGATTGTTTTGGTTTTTGTAAATAAGTAAAATTTCAAATTTTACAGGATGTCTTCTAGCCATTTTGTCAATGTTGTGTTGCCTAAAGCTATCAAAAGAAGAAGGGACCCAACATTTACGAACAGTGAAAGAACGCATCTTGTCAATGTTATTAAAAATAATTCGATTTTGTCCAAATTATTAAAATCATCACCATCTAGGTCGGCGAACAACATAATCATCATCACTGTCACTCTCAAATGCTAATTCGTTGCTCTTCTTCTAGAATTATTTGGCTTTTCCATATTTAAACAACAAAGTAATCTAAAAAAAAAAATAATCGTAAAAACCATGAATAAATGATTAAAAATAACCTCAACCAAACTACTATCAACATGATAGTAAACAGAACGCCGCCATTTTTTCTCAACGACAGATTACAGATGTTAACTGACCAGATTTGGCCAGTTAACTTTATAACTGCTCATTAGCTCTGACGGCGTGTGGTGAAATCCCATTTTGTCAGTTAAGGGCTAATTAGAGTTTACGCTTCCTCTAACAACACGTTTAGTTCCTGGTGAAACCCGGCTCTCTTATTCATTAATATTTTAATGCATACATGTTTCCATGCTCATTAATTTATTTAAAGGTAGGCTACTCATTCGTACGTCTAAAACAATAAATTAATATTCAAATTTAATTTTCCATTAAAGAAAATAAAAAGGGTACTAGTAATATTAATAAAATTGTAATAATATAATATAATAAAATTGATTTAGTTTAATTGAAAATATTAATGCTATTATTAATTAATGATTTGATACGATTCTGAATAAGTTGCTTATTGAAATTCTGATTCATAGAACAATATCACAATTAACTACAAACAACAGTTTCTTGTTTCTTAAGCGGGTCATTTATTGTCCGATTCCTTATCCAACATGAGGTCCAACATTCTATGATAGATTTGACGTCGGACCGTGAATGGGGTCGGACCGTGATGTTGGGTCTGAAGCCGGACGAGTTGGATAAACTGGAGGTTCAACAAATCCGTCATCACAAGGTCAGCTTCCTAGTCAGAGTCAAGTGGAATATTAGTGAGGATGTTGCATTCACGGAGCGTGAGTGCTGAAATATCCGATTAGTGGTCTAACACTGTTTGACTAGCAGTCGGATTGTGAATTGCCAGCTTTAACGGCTATTGAATTCAACCACTGTTAAATGACTTCATCTAAATCTAAGGGAAACAATGCAGCGGAACCTTTGAGAATGCAATGACATCATTTAACCACGCTTAAATTAAATAGATGCACTTGAGTTCTTCTCACTGTAGACAAACTAATTAATAAATGTTTGATTTTTGTTTTAGGTCCAAGCAAGAAGGTGGCAAAGGCGGCAGCCGCCAGATCTGCACTGTCAGCGCTTTTTGACGTGAATCTGAGTTCGGCGTACACAACGCCCTCCATCTACCAGTACCCCACCCGCCTCGCCCCCTCTGTGCCCTGTCAGATAGTCCCATCGCACAAGGTCGACTCCATTGCCAGGTAACTCTCCATTGCACATTCATTGGTTGAACTAATATCGGTGGTTTTATGTTTGTTTTCAGGGTAAATATATTTTATTTTGTTTATGGAATTGTGGAAAAGTAGAATCACTATAGTGAGATTCAGGTTTTAAAATCGATTAAAAATGATTATAACCTATTCTTTACAACTGTGCACCGTTTCCAAATTGTTTGTGGACCAAGTAGAAATCTAATTGACTAAGTTTTAAAAAAAATATTAATCTCGATGAAAATTTATTATCAAATCATGAAAAAATGATGAAAAAGACAATCAGAA
Source organism: Nilaparvata lugens (assembly GCF_014356525.2). Taxonomy (NCBI): domain Eukaryota; kingdom Metazoa; phylum Arthropoda; class Insecta; order Hemiptera; family Delphacidae; genus Nilaparvata; species Nilaparvata lugens. Next base: position 53,288,854 of record NC_052507.1, read on the forward strand.
ATAGTCAACCACTTTTTATGACAATTTCTATTTGTGTTCTTCATTATGAAAAAATACCACATCACGCACAACACAACTGTAACATGGAAAAACTTTTTTCACCAATAAAATATATATGGAATAGAACAACAATTACTATTACTTGAATCACAGCTATCTACTAAAGCGAAAAGTAAAAGTGATTGTTGTCTTCGTGTCATTTCCACTGACTTGAAACGTGAATCTCACTAAAGTGCTATTGTTATGTTTCAGTATCTACAACTAAATATTTGTTGAAACTTTTTTCACTGACAATTTTTTTTTATAATGTACAATGTACCAATGTTTTCATGTTGGTGTATTTGGAACTCTTAGAGAATTTACGTTGTTCACTGATCTGATAATCGTTATATAATCTGATAAACTAGAATAACCACTTATGAAGTTTTTATGGAACTACAGGCAACCAGACAAACAAAATTTTCTTTAAACTTTGGTTCACTAACATAATATTAAGATACGAGTAATGTGTGCGAAGTATATTATACAATCATTTTTTTATAAATTTTAGAAACTTGGAATTCGAGTGTTTGGAATTACAGAAAAATTTTGTTAAAAACTTGTTCACTGACAAACTAGTAATACGTTTCTATGTATTATTCAAAGACAGAATTTTTAGAATGGATCTTGATTTTTTATTGCATTTATTTGAATAGTTTGTCAATGAATAAGTTTATCCCTGGGTTTTCTAACTGAACTATATGTTATGTATCAATCAACGTACATTAAATTATCAATAACTTCCAACTTCAAAGTTACTTGACAATAATAAAAAATAAGGATATTAAAATTTATAAATAGGGAAATCCTCTATGCTTGAATGTGCTCATTTTACTGTCGGGATTGTTTGAATAAGTCAATGTACTCAAGCTGATAATTCTATTGAATTGATTTTTCTAATATCTTATGTTTCAATGAACGTATATTTGTAAAGCTTATCAGTAGTAGTTAATTACTAAACGATACTAACTTTACATTTGCTACAAGTCATAACATAAACAAGTTTGAATTGTAATAAATTCATATAATGTCCGTAGCTCTTTTTAATTGAATTTTCGAAATTTCCTTAAATATTCCTCCTATGAAAATTTATTATCAAATCATGAAAAAATGATGAAAAAGACAATCAGAAATAGTCAACCACTTTTTATGACAATTTCTATTTGTGTTCTTCATTATGAAAAAATACCACATCACGCACAACACAACTGTAACATGGAAAAACTTTTTTCACCAATAAAATATATATGGAATAGAACAACAATTACTATTACTTGAATCACAGCTATCTACTAAAGCGAAAAGTAAAAGTGATTGTTGTCTTCGTGTCATTTCCACTGACTTGAAACGTGAATCTCACTAAAGTGCTATTGTTATGTTTCAGTATCTACAACTAAATATTTGTTGAAACTTTTTTCACTGACAATTTTTTTTTATAATGTACAATGTACCAATGTTTTCATGTTGGTGTATTTGGAACTCTTAGAGAATTTACGTTGTTCACTGATCTGATAATCGTTATATAATCTGATAAACTAGAATAACCACTTATGAAGTTTTTATGGAACTACAGGCAACCAGACAAACAAAATTTTCTTTAAACTTTGGTTCACTAACATAATATTAAGATACGAGTAATGTGTGCGAAGTATATTATACAATCATTTTTTTATAAATTTTAGAAACTTGGAATTCGAGTGTTTGGAATTACAGAAAAATTTTGTTAAAAACTTGTTCACTGACAAACTAGTAATACGTTTCTATGTATTATTCAAAGACAGAATTTTTAGAATGGATCTTGATTTTTTATTGCATTTATTTGAATAGTTTGTCAATGAATAAGTTTATCCCTGGGTTTTCTAACTGAACTATATGTTATGTATCAATCAACGTACATTAAATTATCAATAACTTCCAACTTCAAAGTTACTTGACAATAATAAAAAATAAGGATATTAAAATTTATAAATAGGGAAATCCTCTATGCTTGAATGTGCTCATTTTACTGTCGGGATTGTTTGAATAAGTCAATGTACTCAAGCTGATAATTCTATTGAATTGATTTTTCTAATATCTTATGTTTCAATGAACGTATATTTGTAAAGCTTATCAGTAGTAGTTAATTACTAAACGATACTAACTTTACATTTGCTACAAGTCATAACATAAACAAGTTTGAATTGTAATAAATTCATATAATGTCCGTAGCTCTTTTTAATTGAATTTTCGAAATTTCCTTAAATATTCCTCCTATGAAAAATCTCAAAAAATTAATAAAGTTATTCAATTCTATTGATTTATTGAAGTACCTGATTCCAGTTAGATGCAAATCATTAATAATGTTTCATTTAAAATTAAATACAGTATATTCATTTTGATTCCAATTCTTAATTCATTAAATATGAAATTTGTATCAAGATTTAGGTTGGAAACTTCTGTTATCAAAACATATACATTTAGTTTTAAACTTGGATCTTGAATTAATGCAGTTGAGCTGTTGTGCTAAGCTCAGTTGTTCAAGCACTTTTTTACCAGAAATGATAAAATTCCAGTTTTCTTAGTAATTGAAAGCACGGTTAAGAAAGACTACAGAATGCAGTAATATTAAATATATTTATTGAAAAAACAACTGGACTTCAATCTGTGATTAAAGACAAGAGTTTTAACTAGTGATTACCTGTGATTATAGAGTCAGATCTATTCAATTTTAATTTCAGCAGAAAAATTATAATACATTTTTAAAAATCATCAATTCATTGCTGGAAAAATTATACAGATGCATTATAATTATTAAATGTATTGACCTACTAACCAAAATGTAGTTTGATTTGTGTGTTGATTGATCTATAACAAATGGTTGGGTTGAAAAACTTGATATGCTGTAATGGGATACACAACACAATGCTAGCACTACACTACATCATCTCTACTGGAACAAGCAGTAATGGATCCCTCTAAGGTAAAGTTGGAAATTTATTAATTCATGCTTTTCTCAATACGAAAATGGAAAAATTATGTGATTGGATTCCTTAATATGTTTTCTATAATTTGACTTTAAGCAAAACGTTCTTCTGATCTTGAAAACTGTAAAAGAAAATGAAATATTTTATCACATGCCTATGTCATATTAATATTTGCTATTATTGAAGCTTTATCAAATTGTGAATTAAACACTAAAGTTATGGCCCGGTTGCACTCAAAAATTATTAAATTTAATCCAGATTAGCTTCATCAGCTTCTCTCGTTGGTTCTCTTAACATTTAATCATTATTGGAATTGAATAGACTTTTCTGCAACCGGGAGTTAGTGTTTATTATTTAATTATATGTACTTGATTTATAATTTTAAAATGTCTATTGTTTTCTGTAAGTAGTAAAATGTGCTATCTAAAAAAGCTGCTATTTCCAATTTATAAATAATATAGATTATAGATTACTGTGAGAGTTGTGGTTTAACTTCAATAGATTGAGCTTTCGATATTGCATTTTGTACAAAAAAATTATAGTTGACAACTATACGTTTTATCAAAATAACATTTTTTATCTGTATTTAACAATTATTACACAAGCAATTATACATTACATAATTAAATACATACACATGATTTTTTTCTAGAGGACAAAAGTTTTTGTAACACACAATTCATGCACTTATGTGAGGTAAGTATATGATATTTAAGACCATCGACTAAAGTTTCTAATAATTGATAAAACGTTCAATTCACAAACTAAACCACAATAATCTGTTTGGAATTTTCTTCTGAATATTTTTTCCTCTTACAAACGATTCCTTTCTAATACCCATTGTAAATTACTTATTATGCCAGCCAGGCCATTGTTTAGTTTTTGTTATCACAGTATATCATTGAATGTTTGCACAAATCAAATTCATGCAGCTTGTATTTGTGATTTCTTATAAATTCTCAATTTTTTATGTATTAAATTTTTCTTCATTAAAAATAGGTGTTACGATGAATTTGTTCAATTCTGAATTTTGTACAATACTTGACCATAATATTTAGGCTACTGGTTTTCTATGTTGGCCGTGATGTGTCCTACCCTTCCTACCCTGTGCTAACTATGTGTTTCTCAATACTACTAAGTTTGTATTAACAACTTTTCACAATGTTTACAGGAGTGCGTGGATAAAAATATCCATACGATAGCCATTAGAAATTTGATATTCTTTGTTATCCATAATCACTCGCTTCTTTTGTTTCCATAAATAAATTGCAATGAGCTGATCCGTGAATAGCATTGGATTGGATAGTAGAAACATTTTTATTCGTAAAACTTGTACACATACGTATGAATATTGCCAAATTTTTGAAAGTTACATAATATAACTAGTGGTTACAGAATAAAATTCAAATAAATCAACAATCGCTGTTGTCAAACTTTGGCAAAGAATATATAGATATCTCACCAAATATTCCTTCAAATTTTTAATGACTTCAATTAATTTTGAATTTTTAACAAATTGATAAAGCATTTCTTTCCTCTTGAATTTGTTTTTTTTTCTCTCAAGAAGATCCTATCTATGTCTCTCAGTAAATCGACCATAATAACGAGTGATATAGTTGTGAGTCTGATTTCTTAATTGTGCCTCCTTAAAAACATGATAACATCGAATACATATTGAACATAATTATAAAGTTGTAACAATATTGTTACAATCCCAAGTTCAGCAAACAGTGATCTTAATGAGTCGCTTCTTCCGAGGTTGAAAATTATTGTAATTGCCTGCTTTTGCTGCCTAAGAAATTGGTCCAAATTTTTCTTACTCGTACTGCCATATGTATACACGCCATACACTATGTATCACTGCATATACCGTCTGACTTTAATGTTTGGATACTACACACATTGGACATTTGTCTCAGAGCATAAATGAGTTTTTCTTAACATGGCAAGCATGACTATACCATGAGAGATTGCTATCCACTAACAGACCCAAGAATTTCGTCCTATTTTCTATTTCTAAAAATTTACCATTTATTGCTATATTTGAGCACACTTATTGGTTCCTACTCTGTCTTGTTAAAAATGGAATAGCTACAGATTCTCTTGTATTTAGGACAAGATAATAGCCATTCAGATAATCAGTAATCGTGGATAGGTTTATACCAGATGAGTGTTCCACATCCTCAACTGATTTTCCAGAAAAAATATATTTGATTAATCCCAAGGTCTATAAATACAGTTCATGACACAATCCCGTGATGTATTGCAAAATCGCCATTTTATGGGGTTCTAGTTCATCAATAATATTTTCAAATGTATCAGCTGTTATCATTATAGATTGAACAATATGATGTGTTATTTTGTTATATTTTTCAATGAATATTGCTTGGCTTTGAATTGTAAAATAAATTCTTCCGACAGAATAATAATATTTAGATTCCAACTAGAAACTGAATTGTTGATTTTTAGATTTAATTGATTGGGAACTTCAAACTGTTTTTGAGGTTAGCCTTTTGTCCCAATGCCTTACGAATCATAACAAGTTACAAGAATAAGAACAATTTTTAATAATAAAAAAATGAATCATTAAACCATTTATTATTGAAATTTCATTATTAAAAATCGAAAGCCTGAATTTACATATTATCTGAACCAGAATATTGTTTTTAAAAAAGCATAATGCATGATTTTGTTATGAGCAGATTGGAATTTCAAATGTACCGCCATAAAGACCCCACATAATGGCCGCTCCATAAGGAACACGAGTATAATATATACTTTGATTAATCCGCATAACAACAGACAGTAAATAGTCCAGAGGTCAGCTGGTCGCGATAAATCTATATTTGTGATAAGCTAAGGAACACATTGGAACAAATCAATTTTGAGTTGGGTTAAAAAATTATGACTTGGCTGTTCTATTTTAATCCTTATCTCTTTGCCTAACCCTGTATTAGACTATTACAAAGGGTATTAAATTATCACCAATTTTCACTACAAAAACTACACTTTTGAAATCTCTATAAATGATCACTGAATATTTATCTATTTTGAACATTTAAGGGCCAGACCATATTAAGCGTTTTTTCAGACGCGAACCCAATAAGCCGATCGGAGAGCCTCCACCCCTGTCGACTCTAAAAACCGCTTAAAATGGTCTGGCTCTTATTGGATAAAATTAAGGAGAACATAAGTTGTTGCGCTATAGTGAGATTCTCTTCAAACTTTCAGCATTCCTTCAATTATTAAGGCCAATGCTTCCCATTCAACCAGTTTCTGACAGTTGAAAGTGAATCTCATCACAGTGAAAATATAATTTGCATGAGTTGTGAATCGGCTGTTTGCACTCACCATGACCGAGCGAGTATGAATACTCCCATTAGAACTTGTAGCAATAATATTCTCATTGTACCGGTCACTTCCACTGTCACTGATCTGTGAGAATCCATCTTTATAGTGTGAAACACTTTTCGTGTAATTTATGTTTCGTATACTTTTTAATTACTGTTGATAAGCTTTGCTATGTAATGTTGAACTAATAGAGTGTTTGTGTTGGCAGGCTAGTGCAAAGCAAGTACAACGAGCTGATGGCGAATGACGCGATCCACGCGAGGCGAAAAGTGTTGTCAGCAATAATAATGACGCGCGGCCCCGACTGTCCCGGTATAGTGATATCGCTGGGAACGGGCACTAAGTGTATCAGGTACGGCTACTTTGCCTTTCAACTTTCAATCAGCATCAACTCAAGAAACCTTTCAATAAAATAATATACAATAAATAGTCTATATAGAATACTTTTCTAACAATATACTAGTAGTTCTGAGAACAGTAGACCTCGCTCATGAATAGCTTACAACTTTCAAACTGATGAGAAGGGCCATTAAGAAAGTACAGTATATTGTGAAGATTTATCCATGACATCTATTATTTTCTCCTTTGAAAGTGCTAAAGACATTGTTTTCAGGGACACCGGACTTATAAATGTCTCTCAAGGAGGTACCTTCATATCGTCCCCATATTTACAATATTACAAATTTTCTAACAATTAATTATAAGAAATCGGTCAACTGACAGAAACATGGAATATGCAGTAGGCAATTTAGACCATGAATCGTCTCACAGACGATAGTGACGGAAATGATTCTAAATAGCATGGGTATGTTGGTGACAATGACAGGAGGTTGCTAATAATGTTTTTCATGAAAAGTGGGTCCAATGTTATGGCGGCTTGTTATGCCTATGCAGAATGTTTATGCTCACTAGTCGGTTTCCGATCTCATACTAAAGCGAAAACAAGAGCTAACTAACTAAGCTGTGATGTCTCCGGCCGGTTCGGTAGGTCTAGAAACTATTCATCTATGAAACAGGGAAATATCGTGTTGAAAAGGGAAGAAATGGTACAATCAAGTGAGAAGTTTTCTTCAATTAATAAATACAGTATGATTTGGAGCGGCTCAGACGTTTCAAGGTTCACCGCTGACAACTCTTGTCCTCTATCGATAGCATTCCAACGATACCATTCATTCAATACAGCACATTTTAGAGCGGCACAATTTATATTAAAACCTGAGGTCTTATCAAAAATCTTTACACATACGTTTCTGCGCCTTGTTTCAAAGAACTTGCATATCAAATTTCATCCAAATCGGACATTAACTGCGACTGTAACTGCGGTACAAACAAACAGACAAAAGCCGATCGAGTCGATACTAAGACCTCAGCTTCTCTTCGATCAATTAATATCATTTGAAGTGTTGGTTTTTAATGAATTCGAACATTTATCGCATATTTGTACAGATCTTTTGTTACTTTTATTCTATTGACTTTTTTCGTCAAGTTTCATTTAGTATGGAATATTATTATTCAAACTATAAAATTAAAGGACGAAAAGATTATGATCCATGGAATAAACCTATGTTCTCTTATTATTATGCAGTCGCAAGGTCTAAGTTTGACTAAAGAATTTCAATCTATTCTAAATACTTACAGTATTTTTTCAGTACAGTGTAAATGATTAAATTAATATTTTTTTTTATTTTTTCAGTGGCGAACACATGAGCGTTAGTGGAGCGGTTATCAACGACTCACATGCCGAGATTATTGCCAGACGGGGCCTCTGCGTCTACCTCTATAAACAGCTTATGCTGCTCACCGACACTGGTAACTGTTACTCTCACAATAATCACTGTTACTTTCACCACAAAAAACTTTTAATTATACTAATATATTTGTCACGATTTAAAAAAAATATTTTCTATAACTTGTGAGCTGATTGTGTACAGACTTATGAAAATATTGAATCTTACCTGAATATTGGGCTGCATCTGAAAGAATTTGAAGAAACATTTTAATCATCCCCTTATACATGAATTTGATTTTGAGTGTCTTTATTTATTTAGCGTATGGCATTTTTGTCAAAATTTCACACTATGAGTGCACGTCAAGGGTTGAAATGTACTGTATTGCCTGGGGACTGGCTACAGTAAAGTCGTTAGCCTCACCCAGGTAGGCACGTCTCTCACATTCAAATATGATGTGGTGCACTGTCTGCTCCATCGCCCCACAGTCACATAGTGGGGAGTCTACAAGTCCCCATTTGAAAAATGATGCATTACATCTCCCATGTTTTGACCAAATTCTGTTAAGCGCCACCCAGATGCGCCGGGGAAGTTCAAAACTAGGAGGCCCAGTGCCTGAGAAATAGCTTTCCGGCAATCCTGGGGGGGCTTCCTCTCTTCATCTTCTGGTCAGAGAGAACCTCTCGTCTCTTAATTGATCTGCCATCCTGATCGCTGGCCTTCTGGACTTAAGCCTTCCATTCAAGTCTGGAATGTCCTGATGAATGGGGAGTAGTTGATTGGAGCTTATTCTTCCACAAAGCTGAAGGAGAGCTTGTGCTCTGCGAAGAGGAGGTGGGGGTATGCCACTGAGCACTGGGAGCCAGGGAACTGGAGTGGATCGTAGGGCTCCTGAAATCATGCGCATTGAATTGTTCAGTTGCACATCTACAAGATTAGTGTGACAACTGTTGATCCAGGATGAGGCGCAGTACTCAGCAGCAGCATACACCAGGCCCAGACTAGAGAACCTCAGAGTCGAGGAGGATGAGCCCCAAGTTGTGCCACATAGTTTACGAATGATGTTATTTCTTGTCTTCAACTTGGCTGCTACACTCCTTGGGTGCTGGTTGAAGGAAAGAGTCCTGTCCAGGGTGATTCAAAGATATTTCGGGAACTTATTATGTTTCAAGGCAGCACCATTCATTGAGACCTTCAGCTCAGCATTTGCCAGTTTATTGCGTAGATGGCCAGGGCTGGGGCATAGCCTCCATTTAGAACAGTAGTCTGCCACGACAGCTAAGTCACTTGTTAGTTTCTCCTCTCCGGTCCTAAGGTCACCACTTTGTGTAGCCATGTTGAGTGTTTCAAACCATAATGCTATTCATTGTCAGTCAAAATCTGGTGTAAGTGTAATCTGAAAACCACATGAACCTGAAAACCACACGATTTCAATTTTAGTTATTTTCCATTCGTAATTTTGATATAGGTGATGAGTTTTCAACTGGAAAGTAACCCAAATTTGTGGGAGTTTGAATTTTAAAGAAAAATTGAAATGCCTGTCCTAATGCATTAAAACAATAACCCACTTTTCTTAATTCGCAACATTTTCTCATTTGTCTTTTTCTAATAAAACTGCCGTTTAGTTTAAAGTTTCTTAGTATTTCTAATTTCAGTATTCACATGAGCTTTTCACCAATTTTGAATGTATATTGTGTCTTTGAATCTATGATTGAAACTTAACATTCTTATTGTGATGTATCATTTCAACGTTTCATAATCATATTTTGGACATAATCAAATAATCATGTGATAAGTATGATCATAATTTAACATTCTCCTCATTGCTATCCTCATTATCCTTATTTTAATTTCATATTTTGATAGATGGAAAAAATCTATAGATGTTATTCCTCTTGAAACTTGAACCACTAACCAATTAATATAATGTATTTAGTGTTGTGATTGTCCTGAATAATAACATTAATCATTATTTTAACCAGTGTCTTGCCTCTTAATTTTTTCAGAACTAGCACCCACCTCTATTTTTGAACCAAATTCTAACCAACAAGGCTATCGATTAAAAGACGAGATCAAGTTCCACTTGTACATAAATACCTCGCCTTGTGGAGATGCCAGGTAATTATACCACTCAATTTTTACAATAATTATTATTGATATTTATGTCTGTGGAAATTAGACATTGCTGTAGCAAAATAAATAATCGAGTTGTTGAACTTTTTGCATTTTAAATTATAGAATTTCTCCAATAGAGTTCTAATGCGCCATGAAGTACCTAGCCTCTTATCTACTATTGGTTTCTGAGTAGAATAAATTGGCTTTAGCTTCAATTCTAGATTATTCTTTACTATATAGTAAGTAAAGTAAATTCGTATGGCTTTTGTTGGTGGGGGAGTCCCTTGCGGGAAGGCCCCACCGCCTGAATATATAATTCAAGCCGTCAATGGGCCTTATGACTGTCATACTTCAGCCGGGACCGACAATTAACGTGTCCATCCGATAACACGGGAGTGATCTGTTTTAAAAAACTTATTAAAACTACTATATAGTCCTAATACTAGATAGTTCAGAATTCTTTCAATCTTAAGATTCCTATCAAAGTAATAAAACCTATATTAAAATCCACCTTATTCTAAGCATAACATTCAATGGGTTATACCAGTGTAACTAAATTTTATTTTCTAACATTTGATACGTTCTATGGAGTAACATTTGGACTTGTGTGGCATCCACTTGATTTATCGGTAGAGGCAACATTGCATAATTAGTTTCAGTCACCTAGTCAGCTCGAGAGGCAAGCAAAAATCAAGTGAACTTGAAAGAAGTGGGTTAAAATGCATTGATTTATGTGTGCAATCATGAAATAATTCAAGTATTGGAACTCCCCTTTAGAATAGTCACTGTACCAAAATTTTTACATAACAGGATGGGGCTTAGTGTCGAGTTTTGGCTCTGTTGATTCACAATTTTATCAATATTCTTCGTTGTCAGGTATCAAATCAGCAGTGATCATGTTATTTTGCCCTTGATCGCTACAATTTAGTACATTTTAGTGATTAGTACAAATTTAGTTTATTCGGAACATGTTGGCTGGTATTCATGGAGTTCTTGTTCACTTTTTGTGTCTCTTGTCTCAATTAATCAATTGATCAGGTTGTCAGGTATCAAATCAGCAGTGATCATGTTATTTTGAACTTGCTTGCTACAATTTAGTACTTTTTTGTGATTAGTACAAATTTAGTTTATTTGGAACTTGTTGGCTAGGATCTATGGATTTCTTGCTCACTTTTTGTCTCACTTGTCTAAACGTCTAAATGTTTCTTTCCAATGATACTTATTCCATGTGTGCAATGCAATATAGTTAGCAATTAGCAGGTAGCTCAACCAAGACCTAGTATTACAGCGTTACTCTATTGATAACAACCATTCAATATTCAAGAAGTTGAAATTTGTTGTTTGGATTGGTGTAATTGTGGTTGTGTTATGTGGCAGGATATTTTCGCCGCACGAAGCCACTGGGGAGGATGCCCTGGACAAGCACCCTAACAGGAATTCGCGAGGCCAACTGCGCACCAAGATAGAGTCTGGAGAGGGTACCATCCCCGTCAGCTCCAGTGCCGGCATACAGACCTGGGACGGAGTGCTACAGGTACATTATCTATGGTCAAATAGCGGCTAAGGTAGAATAGGCTATCAGAGAAGGTCTGACAGGTGTGAGATTGCTAACAAGTTACTAGTTATGCATGTATTGAAATGTGTGAGAACATAGTGGGGCGGCGAAAGTAAGGTGAAAGGTGGAAGGAAGCGGATACATCTTTTCTCATTTATATTTTACTTTGGCCGCTCCACTATGTTCTGACCCTAGGGAATGCTGGCAGTTAATTATTAATACCGTAGTTAATTATACGTAGTTATTTTACCGTACACGTTAGTATACTGTAGTTAATTATTTATTAAGGACCGTATTCCGTATCAGTTTGCAAAATTTATAAAAGGGTTATAATAGTATGATGTGACATGTTTCATTCAATATTCATTTTATCACGTTTAATAGGTTGACATTATCCTTGATCGAGTTTCAAGTAATGCATACGCGGTTTTAATCTTGATTTGAGGTTATGTTATGATTATCCAGTTCAACTATTCACCTAGTTGTCTAGGAAGAAAAAAGTGAGTTTTTCAGAATTAATTTTCAAAAATTGGATAAAATTCCAAAAATGGACCCTGGTGCCCCCCTTTTGACTTTCTTCACCCTAGCCTGTGTAGGATCGTGCTTTTCCAGCTTCTAAATCCGATTATGACCTTAAAAATGATATAAATTTAGATTTTTCAAATTTCAAATATATAGACCCCCCCCCGAGTCTCCCCTATCGAATTAAATTTTTTCTGGTCTAGAGGTCTTCTTGGTACCCACTCTGTTTACTCTTTTCAATTAGATTGTTGAGAACATTGTGAGTTTTTCCCCATTTTCGAATGTCATATTTTCTTTGAAATTGATATCTCCTAGGTCCCCCTTCGAATTTGGACAACATTTATAGACTTTGGCGAGCTGAAAAAATAGCTTCTAATAAATTTGTTGTAGGAAGCAAATTTAAATGTGTCCCAAAAATTTGAAGGGTCTCAGGGGTGCCAGGGTGCAGAATTCAAGGTCTGGAGGTTTCCTGTAGCCTCTAGTGTGTTCTCTAACTGATTTTGAGGAGGGTTTTCCAAGGAAACCATTGATTGAGTCACAAATCGTAATATTGTACAATAATATGATCGGGAGAGAACGAAAAACATAGTCGAGGCAATTTATTTCTGTAATTAAATGAAAACTATCTCTCTCCCGAATTCCGATGAGTAGAAAATAATTATGGTTGTTTAACTGGCTCATTGGTATGGAGCTGTACGGGAGTTGCACCTATGCTGATATGCGATTGAAAACGTGGCTTTGATATTCATCAAGTTTTGACTCTAACATGACGACAAGCAGACTATATTATTTTATTGTGAAAAATATAAAATATTTACTCACTGACTGGATTCGAAAGCATGCTCCAGTCAGTGAGTAAATTTCATATTTTTCACAATAAATATATTTTTTAATTCAAATTTTGCAAATAACTCCATATTATATCGTTTTAAGTGGTAATTGAGTGAAATATTTAATTCATTTATTAATTCAAACCATCAAAATTCAAAATTTATAGTTTCCGTGTTTATTTTGAACTAAAATTATATAGGAATGTACGTGGAAAACTAACCTAATCTTGGACTTGTCATCACCTAAATTTGGAAGAAAAATAGCACAAGTATTATATTTTGTCTACCAATGTTATTACATCAGTGTCATTCGTATCGTAAATAAATAAATACAGTCTTCATGTCATCATTTTAGTGTCAAAACTTGATGAAACATAATAGTGATTCGTAATGGAAGGCTTTGATATTGTTTGTGTAGGGCCAACGGCTGCTGACAATGTCGTGCTCAGACAAGGTGGCGCGATGGAACGTGGTGGGTGTGCAGGGAGCACTGTTGTCGCACTTCATCGAGCCCATCTACCTGGCGTCAATCAGCCTCGGCTCACTGTTCAACGTGACGCACATGTACAGGGCGATCGGCGGACGCATCGAGGGCACAGTGCAGGCGTTGCCGCCTCCGTTCCGCCTCAACAAGCCCAGTCTCGGCGTCACCAGCTCGTCCGAGACACGCCACACCGGCCGCGCGCCTAATCATAGCGTCAACTGGGTTATCGGTCAGTGTTCCTAACCTTCTTCATTTCATTGCTTCTTCTCCTCCTCTCCTAGTGTCGATTTGATTATCACTCACTTGTATCTTTCTTCGCCTTATTCATTCCATTGTTTCATCACCTTTCCGAATCAAATCAATCAATTTATTCAAAAATGTGGACAGAATACAATTATTGATTGCCAAGGAACAAAAATTCTATCATAGCGTCAACTGGATTATCGGTTAGTTCGACATGTATCATTCTTCGCCTTCTTCATTTTTTCGCTTCATCTCTCGTTTCTAACAAACTTATCAATGAAATTCAAGTTACAAATTTGAACAAAATACAATTGCCAAGGAACAATAATTCACGAAACCAACATTGTGTATATTTTCCCTCCATATAGAAGAATCTGTGTATGAGGAAGAGTTCTAAATATTAACTAACATATCTTTATAATAATTATTATTGAAAAATAATAGAATACCCAACCTAACCTAAGAATTGGTTTATATTAACGTAATTTTCTTGAATTATGCGTTTAAACTACGAACCCTTTAATGAAATTCCCATTTTAAAATGATATTAAAGATCACTAAAATACATCAATATATTATAAAAAAAACTGTTAATGATATTAACAAATACAGCTTTTACATAACATCTTTACTTGATTTTTGAACATAAAGTTCAACAGTTCAAACTGAATTATAGATTTGTTGTTGCTATACTCTCACGCCATCGTTCGTTCCTCGTTTTCTTCTTATCTTTAATCATTTTAATTTATACCACCTATTCATTTGCCATTTCTATCCTACTATTCTCAATTTTAATTTGTACCACCTATTCATTTGCCATTTCTATCCTACTATTCTCAACTACTATTCTCAACCCCCATATCTCTATCCAGTTTTTTTTTTAAATACTCTCCACTCTCCGACGTTTTTCTTGTCTTTTACTCTTCTAACCTAATCTTTTTCCGAGTTTTTCTTGTTCTTCTTATCCACTTCCTATATTATCCGCTCTTCCAAGTTTCAATTCATTACAATTATCACCTTTATTTTTTACTTGTGCTCACACTTTCTCCATATTTCCTGTCTCTTTCTTCCTCTTCTTCTTCTTCTTCTTCTGTTTTTTCTTCCACTTTTACCTCTTCTTCTTTTACATAGCACTTCATTTTAATCTTGTTTCAAATGTACAAATATACTATTAGTGCCTGTTGCACATAAGCCGGTTAAATTTTAATCGTGATTAATTCCACGAGAACCAATCAGAGGAGCTGTCTTTTCAATAACGCCTTCTTTGATTTATTCACGTGAAATTAATCACGATTAAAATTCAACCAGCTTTTGTGCAACCGGGCCTTAGTGTGGTTGAATTATTTTCTTTTTCACTGTTTTTTTTTGTTTTGTATTATACAAATGTATAGGCTCAACTTGTTCAAAGTTAATCTGACTATAGTGAGATGTACGTTATTAAGTAAGTGCATAGAACTGCAGGGTTGCCGATTCTCTGCCGAGCACTGTCTTCTATATAAAATAACTGATTCTGCTCTATCTGATGTATTATTATTTGCTGATTCTTTATAATAATGATCAACTCTACCTCAAATATATTTCATTCGTCAATATATTTTCTCATCATTTTATAATACATTCTCATATTTGAGATTTATTGAGAATCTCATTTTGAGAATATTTTGAAGGTTTATGTATTTTCAAAGTCAACAAATGATTTGGCGGAGGTGTTGAGTTATTCACTTTGTCCAATGTCAGACAAGGATAGCAACACCAATGCTAATAATGTGCTGACTTGATGATAAAGTGAATCTTACATCTTACTATACAGTTGTATTAGTGATTGCAGATTTTATTAGTTATTGCAGTTAACAATATTATAACTGTATAACAATTATTTCAATTATCCAATGACAGCATTATAAATAGAACTAAGGACTTCTGCTACTGCAAATATTGACCGAAGAACCAAAAAGCAGAAAGCAGTTTTTTGGACAGTTTCATTCTTCAAATAATACGTAATAAATGATAATATTTAATAGAGAGTTGAGTGTAAGAGAGGGCCGACTGCGCCCTAACTTCGCTCTCTAGGAAAAAATAAAGGCAGTCATTCTATTCTATTCTTAAATATACCTTCTGCTATTCAGTTCTTCGGACAAAATTTGCAGTAGCAGTAATTCTTGGTTCTATTTATACAGCTTTCATAGTATATTTTAAATTATTATTGTACAGTTATGTTATATATAGTAAGAGGTATTGAAACTCTAGGTATAGAACTGTTATTGAATAATTGTTGATGTGTTGTTTTAGGCGAGGAGCAAGTGGAGGTGATCAACTCGACGACAGGCAAGCGTGAGGTGGGAGGGGTGTCGCGGCTGAGCAAGCAGGGGCTGTTCGCTCGCTTCCACCAGCTGCTCGCTGCCAACAAGCTGCAGACCATCACTGGCATTGGCCACGTCTACCAATGTCCGCACGAGTACAGCGATGTCAAGGCTGCCGTCAACAACTACAATGTCAGTAGTCACAGCACAGCACATATCAAGTTTGCAAATTACAAAAATAATAAAATCACATCTTACAACATTTTCCAAATTACTATCATCAACTTACCAAGCAACTATAATGTCAGTAGTCTGTAATGGTTAGTCAAGTTAGCAGGTGAAGTAAAGCACATTTTTAATGTTGAGTTTGTAAATTACAATGATAAAATTGAATATTAAAACATTTTCCAAATTACTATTATCAACTTACCAAGCAACTATAATATCAGTAGTCTGCAATAGTTGGCTGCTGATAAGTTATTCATTTATTCAATCATTCAACATAACACAACTTCCAGAAAAGAACAGCAGGCTTAAATCTGACACGGTTCCAATTCTAATTCATACGACAGTCCAAATGTAAAATGTTATGTGCCACCTTTACATTTTTCAATTACAATTGACTTTAATCTCGATTTTTAGACTTGTCTAAAGTTTTTAGACTTGTAGACTAGTCTAAATGCCATTTAGAGACACTCACTAGTTGACTCTGTGAGACCAAATGGTGACGCTCAGACTAGGCAATTTCAGTTTGGACTTGCGCGACTTGCGTTGCTCTGTAGGGGGAAAATAGCATAAGAAGATATCCCATGATATAGGGCGTTAATGTTTCATATTTCAATGTTAACTCAAGCCGATAATCCTAGTAGTTATTTTTCGTGAAGCTATGTGATTCTGGTAGTCTCTCATACTGTGCCGTACTTACACTCTCACCCCGCCAAAGCAGTAATAGACAATTGTCGACAGTAATCGGCTTGAGTTAACTAAGAGTCGGCTTGAAATTTGGAAAATAAACGACCTATACCATGGGATATCTTCTTATGCTATCTTTTCTCTATGGTTGCTCAATGGGTCGACATGCTGATCGCCAAGTAAACGAATGTCGAGTATTCTCAGTAAAGTGAAATTAGAAGTTGAAGTGGAGTAGCGTGAACATGAATGAACGAGCACATGTATTAAGTTTGTAAATTACAAAAAAATAAAATGATATATTACAACATTCTTCAAATTACCATTATTAACTTGAAGACTAAGCAAAAGCTTGATAGAAATTCAATTCAATTTATTTCCACATAAAATTACAAATTTGTACAATATTGATAAGTTACAATAAAAATAAATATAAAGATAAATTACTTTACTATTTTGTTTAAAATTGTAACATTATTGAAAAGTGGAATCCCCCAAGAAGACTATACGTCTGTGAATGGGGGAGAGTTCCTAAGAGCAAGCTAATAAAAAAAAGTAAATTAAGTTTGAAATAGTTATAAGGATAATACTAAGATAACCTAACATTATATTATGCTATATAATAGAGTGCAATCTACAGACTATTGCTCTTCCCTACCATTGTTTTTGTCACCATTTGTGAAGAGTGCTTAAATGGAAAGAGATAGCTAAAAAAAGAGCAAGAGGACTCAAGACTGTAACAATTTATTTATTAAATTGTAAAGATTTAAGAAGCATAGGAATGGAGTAAGCCTTCGGTTCCAGCCCAACCTATGCCAATCAACCATTTAAACAGCTTCCTTTTATACACCACATCGCTTCAGCTCTCAGCCTCCCTGATATCATTGGGCAAATTTCTATAGATGATTTGTGCTAGATAGTGAGGAGACCTAAGTTCTATTCCGTGATATAAATGAGGTGTTGAATATCCATGGTTATTTCTGTGTCGAGTTTGATAGGTATGTTGAATATTGCTGAGTAGTTCTATTTTGTGTTTCCTGATATTTGTGAGAAGTGTTTTAATATACAGTTTTAAATTGAGCACAGGGAAGTCCGAGAACAACAGCGATGTGGGATATCTGGGTTCTTTTTTAAGATTTTTTTTATAAAAGAACCCAGATATCCCACGTCGCTGTTGCTCTCGGACTTCCCTGTGCTCAATTTAAGACAATAAAATTTAAATGAGCCGATAATAACAATTTCAAAGTTAAAGTCTAATATTAGTTAATGGCTGAATTGCCATTGGCTAATATGCTTCTTTAATGTGTAATATCGGGGCACCGAGTTTCGCTCGTTATTTATTTATTGATAAACAGAACACAATTCTTCAAAATGATTGGGGAAGGACTATCAGGCACAGCCCAAAACTGTTTCTTCTCCGAATTTTGATTTATACACTATAAATGGTCCAAAAAGTAGGTTATGTTCCATACACTTAAATTCAGGTTCAGTTTTCAGTCCAAATATTTAAAAACAGAAAAGTTATAATTTAGATTGTTTACAAACCAAATTGAATAACAAAATAACACTCACTAGTCACTTACAACTGTGAAATAATTATTATCTTTGGATATTATGATATACCTTGTCATGTAAACAAATCAGATCATTCTGATCGAGTCTATTAAAATTTCTAGATTTCTCGCGAAATACGGTAAGCTGATTGATTACACAGCTGATCTCCCACACAGGCACACGCATCTTCTGTTATCGACAGACGACGATTATTATCATCTGTTTTTCCAAGGATGAATAATTATTATCCTTTTCATATCCTTCAGCGAGTTTTCCCAGGGATGAGACCTAGTGCAATCGAATTTTTATATCATAAACCTACTATGTTCCAAATTTCGTGAAAATCGTTAAAGCCGTTTTCGAGATCCGTTGGACAAACATAACTAGATAATATCGGGGCACCGAGCTTCGCTCGTTATTTTTATTTATTGATAAACAGAACGCAATTCTCTGAAATGATCGTGTTTATATTTCACAGCTGGCTATATGTCATCTTATGAATTTCGGGGATGCGATTTTTTGATTTTTCACATGCTCACTCACTTTTTTACTATCCACAGCTGTTTCAGTCAAGGATGAATTATCTTTTTAATGTCGTTCAGCGAGTTTTCCCAAGAATGAGACCTAGTGCAATCGAATTTTTATATCATAAACCTACTATGAACCAAATTTCGTGAAAATCGTTGAAGCCGTTTTCGAGATCCGTTGAACATTAATAACCAGATATAAATATATAAAAATACAGAAATTGCTCGCTTAATATAATGTATATTGATCGTAGGCAATTGTTCACGTATTTTGAAATCTTCATAAAGCAGGCCGGCCCATCCGTCACTTACCAAAGTTTATTTTTCAAATAAATTGAGTTTTTTTGTATTTTTACAATATTTTCTTGTCACATTAGTTAATGCTTTTCATGTATATTTCCTGGAAATAAATTGAGTCTTTTTTGTGTTGTTGCAGATTGCCAAAATGCAACTAGTCGAATCGTTTGCCAAGGCAAAGCTGGGCAAGTGGCTGAAGAAGCCGATCGAACAGGACCAGTTCCACTTGGATGAGGGCATATTCAAGTGATTGCAACAGCAACAGCAACAGGCAGCTCATAACCAAGGCAAAGGCAGCAAGTGTAGTCCGCGGTTAGGCTACAAAAAGCGAATGATGATTGCTTACAATGGTAAAAAGTAGATCTTTCTTTCAGGACTGAGGCCAAACACTTTCAAAATGCCTCCCAACATTAGTAAAGGGCATCTGAGTTTGTTATGGCCTTTCATATTTCGTTTGTTTGCTGCTAACTGTTATCTCAAGTTGAAATGCTTCTTAATAACAGTGATTAATGCCTATTTACCTGTCAGCATATGCTACTTTGAAACAAGTATACAGGAGTTTCTATTCAATTAATATGCTGTCAGTTACTGTTTCTTATCAATAATCGGTAAAACAAGAATCTTGTACTACAGTAGTTGTTATCGGAATGAATCAGTGTGTGATACTTTGAAGCGTTCACTCCTTTTCTGTAGTCTCTACCTCATTCCTGTGATGGATAACTGTAACTGCTACTTGCAAGTAATCATACCTTTTCTGTGGTTGTTACAAGTTTTTATCCCTGTGATGGATATCAGTAACTGTTACTTGAAAGTAATCATACCTATTCTGCAGCTGTTATTTCAAAGTTGTTAACCTATTTTGGATATCAGGAACTTCTACTTGAAAGTAGTTTTTCTTCCACGTTTGCTGTCTTAGAATTGTTATCCCTGTAACGGATATCAGTTGCTGCGATTTTAAGTAACTATCCCTTATCCATTGAACCAAAATTACACATTTCAACCTGCATTTTTTCTTATTTTTGGATGTATATTGAGTAACTGATACTTCTATTTATTCATTCCTTACAAAATGAAAAAGCAAATGTTACCTAGTAATAAAGAAGTAGAGGATTTCACTTATACTTGCCTAGTAGAAGAATTATTAATAGCTAAAAACTTTATATCAGTTGATGATGTACAGAAGAATTAATTCTTAATATTTCTAATTCGAATTAAATCAGTTGCTTATTCTGATTCTGGCTACTTAGTAGGTTTTTAATGTATCAGTATATTCTTTCTTTTATATACAATAACAGTGTGATAGTTTTTTTATCTTGAAATATCGAAGGGTCCCTATTATTTCTCGAGTTACAATAGTTACCAATATTTGTAATTTTAATCTACAGTTTTTCAATCTTCCCCAATAGCAAGCTATTTATTTCTTTGATATATTTTGAAAACTTGTTCTTTTCTATGCTGTATTCATTGTGTGGTAGAACTTTTAAATAATAGTTTGGTAGAATTTTGTTTATTATGAAAACTCTTTTTTTCCAATGCTGCAATTATTATGTGATATTTTATTGTATGGTAGAACCCTTAGGTACTTGTTTGGTATAATTTTATTGATTTTTGGAAGCTTGTTGACTTGGTGGGGGTTGGCGATTCAGGTAGTAATTTATATGTAAGTTATAACAGACTCTATAATGCTCTTGACAATGTTAGGACTGTTGCCCTTTCGTAGCAGTCTGCCCTTGGCTCTGAAAGACGATCTACTTTGTATCTTTGTGTTTTTCATACGTTTATCAATCAAAATTACGTATGAGTGTATAGTTATTCTCGATAGTGCTAAAGTATAATAATATCCTACCTCTTTCCACCAACGATATTGTTTTAAATCTTTATCTCTTTCTTTCTTCAGAACCTGTTGGAGAAGAAACTGTAGAAATTCTCGATTATAAACAAGCAGTTGATTAGTGATGATCTAAAGTTAACGTATGTATATATAGCGAGTATAAGACTGTTGATTTGTTAGCTGTAGCACTTATCGATAATGTATTGCTATAATCTAGTGATATTTTAATTTGTTGGTAAAATTATAAAATCGAATATTCTAGATCTCGAATCTCTTCACCTTTTTGCAAAAATTGTTATAATATTGTTCAAGATCCGTGACAATAGTTCAATTGATAGGATTTACTGTAATAATTTACGATATTAGTACTTTGTGTATTTCATGATTATGTTGTGTTTGTTTCTACAATTATTGTCTTATGCTAGTGATGTGAGTTGTTTTATTAATTTGTCATGAATTTGGTGAAATTCAAGTAGAACATTTATGTTGGATACTAGGTTGATGTTTTGGATATTAAAAATATCATAAAAGATCAATTGAATAAAACGGATATTGAATAAAAAGGACATTGAAAATAACCTAGGTCGCCAATTTGTGTGGTAGTTAGTCATGAAATTCTAAACTTAGCAATACTCTGTAAGTATTATTATTCTTCAAAGTAAAAGTAAATATCAATAAAACTTATCGTAGAAATACTTGGAATAGTAATTTTAGAAATAATCTCGATTTTAATTGTGTCAGAATTTAAACTATTAGTTAAGATATTTACTAATTTTATTCAAGTCAATATTAGTCTTGCAAATTATATTAAACACAACAGAATAATGTTTGTAATTTAAGAAATGAAAGTAATGTAACAGAATGTTCCACCCCACGAAATGAACTATGAACCTGAAATGAACTGTCACTCGATGTGATTTAATCTCTTGCCATAATCTCTCCTCATCCTATTACCATTATTGAGAAATGTGTCCAAGTATTACAATGATCGTTCATCATTTCTCTTTAAAATAGTTCTAGTGTGATCACACATTGGATTAATCAAACCACACCTCATGTAAAATCGGTGAACAGTGTAATATGATTTTGTTTGTTTCGGAATCAAAGTCTATTAAAATTAGTTATTGTATATTTCTTGCATTTCTCACTGTTGAAGTCAGTGTAAGAATTGATTGATTTTGCTTTTTATTACGCTCAATTTGTATTAAGTGTTGTATGTAGTGTTGTGTAGGTTAGTTGCTATCAATATGAAGATGCATTTATAATGATTAATGGTGTGCCAGTATACATGAATTTGTGTTGTGGCGCGCTAGTAGAGTACATGTCACTCATTGTTACTAGTAAATCATTACCTAATCTGTATAATCTCGTTTTCAATGTATAATTATAAATTGTGTTTGATGAACACTGTTTGGTAACTAACAACTAACTTATAAGCAATATGTATTTCTATAAATTTTGAAACAATTGACTAATAATTTTATAGATGTTGTAAGAGAACCTAGTCAGAAACAGGCGCTAGTTTACATAGAGTTCCACTGCCCCAACTAAGATAGTCATTTTCCATCCCAATTAATAACACTGCAATCAATCATAAAAATCAAATATGATCAGTATTATTCTAGACGACTTTTCTCAGTAATGCACAAGTGGTTATAGGTATGGTTCTTGCTATTCTTAACCAATACTAGATTACACTGGTTATAGTTGCTTACTATGTTTGTTGGTAGTAAAAACTATTACTTTTATATATAATTTGATGTACCATCCGTTTTATATTATTTTTTGCTTAATAATTTCAGTTAATCTAATTTTGCTCAAATTAAATAAAGTTGAATCACCATTCACCATGATTTTGTCTGTGTTGAATATTGATGTTATTAGGAACATTACAATATTTCATGAATGACTGGTGTTTTCTTTCAGCAAAAGACTTTTGCAGTAACTCCAATCCCAAATTTCCAATTTTGGCCTCGTAATACGAGGACTTTCCAGAAAGTACATTACGTTTTCGTCTGTGTCTGCTAGGGGCAGGGCTAGCGCGGGCATATTGGGGTCAGAGCGTTGCGCAGCTTTGTTGGCATCTAGCCGTGCCTAGTGAAAGGTTCGTGCTGTACTCCGTTAAGATACTGTGACGGTTTGAAATGTCTGCGTTGATTGAAAATCCTGCGAGCTGTGTGCAGTAAAAAGGTTTCTGACTGCAAAAAACTGTAAACTGGTAGAAATCTATCAGCAGCTCTGTGAAGTGTATGGGGACAACATTAGCACTGAAGGTGGAGTGCGTCAGTGGGCCATAAGATTTTAAAATGTCCGAACCAATGTTCACGACGAAGATTGAAGTGGGAGACCCAGCATAGTGACTGCCAAACTTGTCAAAAAAGTCGATGCTAAAGTCCGTGAAAATCGAAAGGTCACAATAACGGAACTTTCTTTGAGTTTCCCAAAAATTTCGCGAAGTTTAGGCTGGCTATGCAGCGTTTTAATGTAGGACATACAAACAGACGGACAATGACTTTGGTCTTGAGTGAGTCAAAAGTGAGAACTCGCTGACGCTCGTTCAATTAGGTTTTAAATTTGCTTCACAGTACGTCTTTACATCAGTCACTTTTGAAACAGGTACATAGGCCTAAATCCAGAGAATCTGGAACGCAGATGGTGGTATCATGGCATCTATCTTACTATAACGTATTATAGATTTCTTGGCTATATTTAGACTATTTATTTGGCTAACAACTGACTGAATAAATTAATGGTTTTTCAAAAAATAACATAATTTGTACAAGTCTTATTCAACATGTAAGGGAAAAATCATAAATAGTTCAAGTTAATTATAACAAATAATAGCTTGCATTGCATTTAATTCATAGAATACAAACATAATAGTGAAATTCACACAATTTTATCTTATATCGTATAAAACCATTGAGAAGCAAACAAAATGTTTTTCAGATAGATGAGGATATATGAATATAAAGAAAATAAAAATCTCAGTACCCTTAAAATATTTCAAAAAGGGTATTGAGATTTTTATTTTTCTTTATATTTATATTACAAGTAGCCCTATACAGAAAAGAGATAAATAAGAGGATATATGATTACAATAAAATAAAATGTAATCATCAAACAAATAATAAAATCAAGTACACATAAACAATTGGGTAGTCTACCAATAAAAATTGTCTTAAAAAAATCCTAACATTAGTGGAAAAACCTAAATAAAGTGGAATATTGACATAACCTCAAGTCTCTTCAATAAATTACGGAAAAGTTCCATAACATCTCTCTGCACGCAAACTTTACCTCAAGTCTCTTCAATTCTAACATTTTCTATCGGGTTTAAGTACTACTCAACAATATATTATCAAATTTTATCCTTGTATTAGATTCTTATCCGTAGTGCATTTGAAAATATTATGAAGATTAACAAATAGCAGGAACTTCTTAACTTGAATTTTAACACATAATTCTTATAAACACATAACATCAATATCCTTATAACTAGCTTGAAGGCAACGCTATGAAATATAGGCTATGGAAATAGTATAACATTTTTAAGCACGTTTATTATACTTTTATAGTAATTGTCAGTGTATATTATAATATATATAAATATAAAAATATGAAATGAATATATTTTGTATATCAATATAAAATATAGGCTATAATTTGAATTATTATTCTTTTCTAAATTTTACTACTTTACTCGTATTTCATTATAAAAAATAAATAATGAAGAGTAATAAAAATATTAACTGTTCAGGAAGACAATATTAATATGAGATAACATAGTTTTTAATTGTATTGATTAGATTGATCAATTTCAAGTACGAGGTACGTTCAATAAAAAATGATAACTACTCAAAACCGGCTGAATTGATCCAACATTAGTAGACTACTAACTTTGGAATTGATCCATATGAAAACTCATGTCTTGGATAAGACAAGCAGTTGACAACCTTATGATGGCATCTGACTAGTGGCTCAATCATACATTTCAAAGATAACCGCTAATTTCCTCAGTTAATAAACCATATCTAAAAACAAATAGACAACATAAAAGTTACACAAACAAATTTGTTTCAATTTAGAATTTTATTCTATGATGATTTTAGAGTAGAAAATTTAACAATACAAGAGTTGTCATGACATCAAAGGTGAAAAGGGAAAGTCTTAAAACTTATGATTGACTTCTGTAGCTGTGAATAATTCAGCTTAATATTAATGATTTAAATAATTTATTGATTATTTACATATATATTGATTCAATGATTATTAAATAATTGATTATTCAGATATGAATTGATAAATAATAACAATATCGTGTGACCTGGCTGGCTCAGGTCTGGAGTTTTCAGGTCGCAACTGATCATTTTCAGGGCCTCTGACATGACCTAACGACTGCTTTTTAGGCAACCGGGACCGACAACTTGACCTGTCCATCCGAAACACGGGATTGGCCCGAGATAAATATCTTTATTTGAACCCGGACCTCTGAATCATAAAGCCAGCATCTGATCCACTCGACTACGGCCACTCCTTTTTAAGTTGAAATTTAGAGCCAGATTTTTGTCAAGAGATTGACCACTGTTTGATACTTTATATTCGACTCGCCTCACAAATGAGTGAGTCTTAAATCTAGTTACCTGACTGAGGCCCGGTTGCAGAATCGTTACATAAAATCAAACATAGCTAAGTGAGACATATATTAAAACATTCAGTGCCTACCTGATAATAAAATATTCAATAAACATGACTAAAATATTCAGTAGCTGATAATAAAATATTCAATAATTTGAAGAATTGATTGACTTTATTGAGCTGCCCTGAAACCATTTTGGGTTGGTAGCAGGGGCGTGGCTGAAAAAGAAAAAATCATCAAATAAAATAATTGTTTAAAAATTGTTTTATTTTAATATTGTTTAAAATATGTTTTTATCTAAAGCAACGGTTTCATTGGGTTTTCAATCATTAAAAGGGCAAAGCCACACGATGCGTTTTTGTAGTCGGCACGACAGGACAGGAAACTCACAATTGGAAACACACGATTGGCTGATTGGGTTGGCGATCTAAAATCAGCCAATCGAAGAGCTTCCTGTCCTGTCGTGCCAACTGAAAAATGCCTCGTTTGGCTAGACCCTAATTTGCTTTCTAGATGCACTGAGCAGAATCATGCCAACATAATAAATCCAATCTCAATTATGAAAAATTATTAAAATATTTTTTCTAGCGAGAAAAATTATATTGATCATATTAAATCTCATATCAGATATAACGGGATGGCTTGAATCATGAAGAAAAAGGCAGTCTACTGAAGAAGGCAGTGGAAATAACATGAAACTTGTCAACTCTGTCATCCTTTCATTTACATTCGTCCAGCTCGTCTGTCTTACAGATTTTCGCTATAAAGTCAGTAACGTGAATCTCATTATACTGTAGTTTATTTTCACAAAAAATCATCAATTATTAAGAAACTGATGGAGAAGGAAAACATATTCAATTATTGAGAAGCGAGGGAGAAGAAGAAACATCAAGATGAAGAAGACAGGAAAAGAAAAACAATGTGAAAGGGAAGGAGATGAAGAAGAAGAGAAGAAAAGACAGGAGGAGATGAAAAAGAATAAGATGAACAATAAGAAGAAGACAGACGAAAAACAAGGGAAGAAGGCAGAAGAAGAAGAAGACGACGACACACGAATAATGATGATAATAATAATAAGGAGGCAGAAGAAGAAGGTGAATTAATTTTGACTCACTCATAGACGGATAACACCATTGGCTGGCATCCAGATTGAAGCCGATTGACGCATTGGTGGGCGGCGGGGGCGCAGAGGGGGCGTCGGTTGGTCCGGCCTCATAGAAAGGCACCGTCCCCAGAAACACGGGCACTTCCATTGTCAGGTTGGTATGGCAACCGCCCACCACCGCCTACAAATACAATACAATATTATCACTTTCTTATAGGATCAAGTGGCCACTCTATAGAACACTAGACCACGCCGTTGGTAAAAACTTCATTCAAATAAAATAGTGAGACCCACGTTATAAAGGCAGTGTTTGATTAAAATTGGTGTTGCTATCCTCGTCTATCATTCGACAAAGCAGATAGCGCTATCCTTTTCTAGCTCAGCAACGTTGCCAGATCGTTATAAAACAATATAGAAATATAATTAATTAACAAGCTCCTAGTCCCAATGATGAAAATTTATTATTCAATCATTGAAAGATACATTTTTTGATGAATACAATGTAATTGATTATTTTAAACATGGATTATTATTATTATATTTTTGTTGTGTGAAGCCACAAATTCTGAGCAGTGCTCAAGTGGAATAGAATAGAATAAGTTTTATTGTAACCGCACGAACAAACAAAAATGAAAAGTAGCAGTAGTTGATACAGTATTTACTTAATGTAGGTATCTACCTCAACATAATATTGATAATTTTACCAAGTCCTAGCCAGAACTCCTGGAAAGTGTAAATGGGGTTACTGATTAGGAATATTTTTAGCCTCCGCTTGAAAACTAGATTTTGCAAACATCGAAATTGTTCAGAGAGCATATTAAAAAGCTTTACACCAATGAATAAAAATGTTTTTTTGCGTGCTAGCATACTCGTAGCGGTTGGTGATCAATACAACATGTCATTTTTAGAATGGAGTCACATGAATGCTCTAAAACACTCCTCAATGAAAATTAAACAAACACAGGACAATCCTCTACCAGAGTCCTAATTATCTTTGATACGAATAACTTATAGCTGCTACACAGCCTGATATCATCAGGAATGCAATTAAATAGAATAGAATAGAATTTATTGGTCATTCAATATTCACAAGAAATACATTGACTTTGTCAGATTACATTTTGAAATCAAAATTCATACATAAAAATTTAATACATAAATTCATAAATCACTATTACTACAGAAACTGCACCCAGTTAATCAAAAAGAAATCATTCACAGTATACAAACATTCATTAATTAAATTATTTTATTTTATTTTTAAATTGTGCATATGTGAGTAACTTAAACTTGTCAGGTGTGGAGTTGTATAGCTTTATTGACATGAAATGCCAGTTTCTCTGCGATTTGGTATGGCTGTATTGAGGAATTCTAAGTCTATGTCTATTTCGTGTATTTAAGTTATGGTGATTATTATTTGAGTCATATTTTTCCAATTTTTTTGTACATAACAAAGAATATTAAAAACATACAGTGATGGCAATGTCAGTAAGCCTAGTTCAATAAAATGCGGTTTACAATGAGCATTGAGAGGCAAATTACAAATTATCCTAATAGCTTTTTTTTTGAAGGACAAAGATTGAATTAGCTCTTACACTATTAGCCCAAAGCATTATTCCGTAAGATAGGAGACTTTGTATGTGTGCGTAATATATGTTCATCAGCACAGGCCTATCAACCGTTACAGATAGTCTACGAAGCATATAAAGGCCTTTAGCAAGTTTACTAGACAAGAAATCAATGTGTGCCTCCCATGATAGACAAGAATCAACCATAACACCAAGAAACTTGATAGGCGTCGTGTCCTTCTCCTTTCTAAAATTAAAAATTATGTCAGAGGTTTTATCATTATTAAGAGACAGATTATTAGCTGCACACCAGTCCTTTAGAATACAATAACTGTGATTCCGTTCTCTTTTCAAGATCATCTTTGGATGGACAATTTATTTTCAAACCTAAGTCATCAGCAAATAGGTCCAGACAGTTCCTATCAATATTAATTGGTAAATCATTTATATAAATATTGAAGAGAATGGGGCCCAATATAGAGCCCTGAGGAACGCCAAACTCCAATAATCTGCCATTTGACAGAACCCCATCTTTAAAGACAAACTGATTCCTGTCACTCAAATATGATAATATAAGTTTGACTGCACCTGGTGTAAAGCCATAGAAAATTAGTTTATCCACCAAAATATCGTGTTGAATAGTGTCAAACGCTCTTGAAAAATCGTATGACCTTAGACCTACAGAATCACCTGCCTCCATGTTGCTAATAACCCCACTTACAACATTAACAATAGGATCATTTGTGCTTCTACCCGCCCTGAAACCAAATTGCTTATGAGAAAATAAATTGTTGGTCTCAAAGAAATATGACATCTGTTCATGAATCAACGTCTCAAAAACTTTAGAGAAAACAGGTACTATTGCAATTTGCCTGAAATTACTTTTATCCTTTCTGGAACCCTTCTTATGTATGGGCAAAACTATTACATTTTTCAACTTTTCAGGATAGATACAACCAGCAATAATGCATTCATTAAATAAAAAAGCCAGAACCTCACTTATTTTATCAGCAGCTATCTTCAAAATTGAAGCATTTAGACCATAAATATCCATACACTTACTGTTGCTTAGATTTAAAATTGTATGAAAAACTTTTTCAACAGTTACTGGCTTGAAAGAAAAAATTACTCCTGGTTTTTCCAACTTACTGTAATAATAAGCTGTACTTTCAATACTGACAGGAATATTATTGCTTAGCTGCGTAATATAATCTACAAAGAAATTATTAAAGTCTTCCGAGCTTACATCATCAACTGAAGATCTATTACTACATTTCTTATTTGTTAGACTATTTACAATTCTCCATAAAGCCTTACTTTTATTAACAGAGCTACTTATAATTTTATTGTGATAGGAAATTCTTGTCTTTTTTATTTCAATCCTATATGACTTTTTTGTTTCTTTATAGCAGGAGAGTAACTCAGGTGTTTTTAAGGTTTTATATAAATGATACAGCCCATCACATTTAGCCTTCAACGCTCTTAGCCTACTATCATACCATTCATTTTTTTGCTTGAAATTATTGGGTTTACAAGTTTTCCATTGGAATGAACCATTCACAGCTCTCATATTTCAAAAAATTTATTGTACCTATCATTATAATTTGTTACGGAGTACACCTCCAACCAATTTATGGATTTCAGAAAACTTAGAAAAATTCCTACATTAACATTATTAATTAATCTAAACTTAGTGTTATTTACAGTACTTTTTACATCCTTATTTATGAAGTTGAGTCTAAACAGAATTCCTTCATGATCAGAAAAGAGAGAGTGAATGATTTCAGTTGACCATAGACTATTATGAATATCTGTCAAAATATTATCAATACATGATCCATTTGAAACTCCATCAAGACCAGGTCTACACACTTGAGTCCTGAATAATACGGTCCCTTTTCGAGAAGAGTAAGTCTATGGATAGGGAACTGGAATAATCCTGTATTTTTACCTCGTGTTTCATAAGTATGACAAATTCGGTAAGCATTAAAAATATTTTTGATTTTGAACACAAACGAAACAACTTCAAGGAAGTATATCGCTGGAACTGTAAGTAGTCGGAGTGCCTTGAATATGGTCTTACAGGAGAAAGATTGACCCACTCCCCCCAAAATCCGAAGTGCTTTTTTCTGCATTTTCAAGTTTGTGTTCAAATGATTTCTCCAGCCCCCCAAAACAAAATACTATATCTAATGAGTGAAATAAAATACCCATGGTAAACCTTTAGAGCTGTCTTGAGATTTGAATTTGACTTAACAGTACTCAGAGCAAAGAGAGCATGGTAAAGATTTTTTTTCTACAACTGCGCGTAAAAAAGAATTTACATACTCAATTCTCCTCGTAAAACAGCTTATTTCTGTGGAGAATCTACTTTTTCGCTTGCTAACCATCTGCGCATGCACAGTAGATTTTCTTTACGCTCGCTAATCATTCGCGCATGCGCAGAAGTTTCTTTACGCTCACTAATCAGCTGATGATAAGAAGCTTGCCAAAAGTAGGTGAGATCTTAATCTAAAAAGTCGGTAATTGTACCGGTTCTACACTCTGCAGCCATGATGGATATCAGTGAAGACGAATTATTATTAACTCCGCCAGATATAAGTAATTTAACAGGTTTGGGCAGTTGTAGAAAAAATTTTGTATGTAATTCGCGCGTAATGCTTCTTTATCGCTCTTGCAAAATTATCACGCTCCGCTTTGCGTCGTGTGATAACTGTTTTGCGTGAGCGATAAAGTCGCGCATTACGCTCTTAATACATAAATAGCTGATTGTGAGTTTAGTGATCCCAATGAACTTCTCAGAGACAAAATTGTTCTGGACTCAAATGACACCGACACAATGGACGGTATTATTAAATTGGGTGATATTTCTTTAAAGGATGCAAGTGAGAAATTCCGAATTGCTGAACTTTTACGGAAACAAACCAGTGATATACACAATACAAAGAAATTAAATACCAGTGCTAATGTTGATGCTATTAAAAACTTTCGTTCAAAGACAGATAAGCCTGAGAATCACACGCCAAATAAAGGATGGACATCTGAATCAATTCCTTCATCAGTTCCTGATCAACAAAATCAGAAAGTCTTCAAATGCTCGAAATGTGGATATCAACATCTTCCTAACAGGTGTCCTGCATTTGGGAAACAATGCAGGCAATGTAATCGATTTAATCATTTTTCCAAGGTATGTAACAACAGAGCTAAGACCAACAATAATTCAATAACCTGTGATGATAGCTCATATTTTTGTGATACAGTTAGTAAAAAATCAATCAATTCTGTTCACTCTTGGCATTTAAAATTGAAGGTTGAAGGCACATTTGTAAATTTCAAACTTGACTCAGGGTCAGATGTAAATCTATTACCACTAACTGCATTTGAAAACATTAAGAAAATGGCTAAATCATGTAAAAAAATCACTTTGAATAGAAGCTCAGTACAATTAACGGGTTATGGTGGTAATGCTATTGCAAATTATGGTGTTTGTGATTTATTAATTGAATCACAAGGTTGCTTTTCGGTTGAAAAATTTATTATAACCAAACTTGATGCAGTCCCTATTCTAGGATTAGATACTTGTTTGAAAATGAAGTTGATTAAAAAAAATGTTGATTTGGTTGAAGGAAGTTTATCAAAAGAGCTCATTTGTCAAAATTTTAAAAATACCTTTGAGGGTGTTGGATGCTTTCCCACCTCTTATAAACTTGAACTGATTGATAATGC
This sequence comes from Nilaparvata lugens, assembly GCF_014356525.2. Lineage (NCBI taxonomy): Eukaryota > Metazoa > Arthropoda > Insecta > Hemiptera > Delphacidae > Nilaparvata > Nilaparvata lugens. The sequence goes on from NC_052507.1 coordinate 53,321,139, forward strand.
AAAACCTGTTTCACTTCCTCCGTATCGAATTCCAATCAAGCTGCAGGATAGATTTAAGACAGAGCTGGATAGATTAACTGAATTAGATATAATCATGAAGTATAATGAACCGACAGCTTGGGCTAGTAGGCTGGCTATTGTTGAAAAACCTGATCATTCATTAAGATTATGCTTAGATCCAAAATATATTAATGAAAATATCAAAGATGAACATTTTCAAATTCCAACAATGGCTGATCTTAAAGCTAAAATTGGAAGAGCTAAATATTTTAGTTGTTTAGATTTAAAAGAAGGATTTTGGCAGGTAAAATTGGATAAAAATAGTATTAAATACACTGTTTTCTCGACTATGTTTGGAATGTTTGCCTTCAAAAGACTACCTTTTGGATTAAAAATTTCAGCTCAGGCATTTCAAAAACTCAACTCCCAAATTTTTGGTGATATAGAAAATGTATTTATCTATATTGATGACATATTAATCTATGCTGATACTGAAGAAGAACATGATAAAACTCTCTTAAGGTATTCAAGAGGGCTCAGGAGATGAATGTAAAATTCAATATGAATAAGTTTCAATTCAAGCAAAGTGAAATTAGGTATCTTGGGCATATTTTTAAGCAAGGAATAGTAGAAATAGACCCTAAACAAATTCAGGCAATAAAAGATTATGATCTTCCTTGTAACAAAAATGATGTACAAAGATTGTTGGGTTTGGTCAACTATTTGAGAGACTTTATTCCTAATTTGGCTGAATTGTCAAGCCCATTGCGTAATTTGTTAAAAAAGAATATTGATTTTCAATGGACAACAGAACATACAAATTGCTTCAATTCAATAAAATCACTAATTTGTCAGGCTCCTTCGTTACATACTTTTGATCGTACTAAAGAAATTACTATTCAGACTGACAGTAGCTGTAATGGTATAGGCTGTGTTCTATTACAAGAAGGCAAACCTGTTTCATTTGCTTCTAAAAGTCTTTCTGAGAATGAATGTAAGTTTTCTCAGATTGAAAAAGAATTTTTAGCTGTTCTATTTGCATGTAAACGGTTCCATTACTATATTTATGGTGAAAGTGTAATTATTCAAACTGATCATAAACCTTTAATTGGTATAATGGACAAGGAAATACAAAAAATATCCTCAAACAGATTGCAACGTATTAAGTTACAACTTTGGATGTATGACATAAAATTGGTGTATACACCTGGTACTCAAATGTTTGTTGCTGATGCACTTTCTCGTGCTTGTTCAAAGGCAGACAGTATTGAAATTAATCCAAATTTGAAAGCTGTTATACATACCGTGAATGTAAGTGATGATAATATGAACAAAATTAAAACTGAATTACAACAGGATGATGTGCTAAAGGAAATTGAAAGGCTTTGTTTGCATGGGTGGCCAAATGATCGTTCTAAATTAAATGAAAATGTCAGATTTTATTTTAATATGAGAGGTGATATTTTCTTAAATGATGGAATATTGTATCTAGAAGATAGGATAATGATCCCAAAATCTTTGCAAAAATATTTTGTAAACAAGGTACATCAATCGCACTTGGGAATTGGTAAGACTAAGCAAAGGGCAAAAACATTGTTTTACTGGCCTTGCATGGATCAGATGATTGAAGAAGTAGTGTATAAGTGTTCAGTTTGTCAGAAATTTAGACCCAAAAATGCATTTGAACCCATGCTTTTCCATGACATACCTTCCTTGCCGTTTGAAATTGTTGGTTGTGATATTTTAGAATTTGCAGGAAAGAGTTACTTGATTGTGGTGGATTATTTTTCACATTGGTTTGAATTGAAAAGATTAAGTGATAAGTCAGCTCATTCAGTTATTACTGTATTGAAAGATGTGTTTGCTGTTCATGGTGTTCCATCAAAGTTAATTAGTGATAATGTTCCATTCACCTCTTATGAATTTGATAAATTTACCAAAGAATGGAATTTCAAATCTGTTACATCTAGTCCTAATTATGCACGTAGTAATGGGTTAAGTGAAAGATATGTTGGTATTTGTAAAAATTTCTTGAGGAAGTCCAAGGATGAGGGAGTAGAATTGTCTTTAATTTTGTTGGAGTATCGTAATACACCTATAATGGGTACAAATTACACTCCATCACAATTGATTTTCAGTAGAGTAGTTAGGACACCTCTACCAGTATCTAAAAATCACTTGAAACCTAAGATTATATACAATTTTGACAAAACTCTTCACAATGTTAAACAAAAAACCAAATTCTATCATGACAGAACTACCAGACAACGAAATATCAATGTGAAAATTGGTGATTTTGTAATGTATAGGAATCGAGATAATATTTGGAAAAATGCTGCGGTAATTGAAATATGTGATACTCCAAGATCCCTTGTGTTAAAAGATTTAAGTTCTGGCAATATGGTAAGAAGGAATTTTGTGGATGTAAATTTTTCCAAATATTACAATAACTCTAAAAATATGGACAGGCAATGGTTTTCTGCTTATACTCATAAAGATGGATTTAATGGACAACAGGGACCTACAATTGAGAATAAATTATCATATTGGGATAGATATCAAAATAGGGAATCTGAAAATATGGCACAACAGGAAAATGTAGAACAGGAAAATGTAGAGCAGGAAAATGTAGAGCAGGGAAATGATAATAATAATAATGGAAATTATTATAAAACTAGAGCAGGGAGAGTAATTAAACGGAAAGAAATATTGGATTTGTAATAGAAATACTCTATCCAATTATGATACAAAGCTTTGAATTTTGTATTGAAATTTTATGTAACATTGTTTTGTATTTCTTTGAATTTTCCATTACTATAAAGTTTCTGAAATTTGTTCTTGTATTAATTTTAATTGTATTGTATTCTTTTCTTATGTAATTTGTTATTATTATTTTAAATATAAAAAGGGAGATGTTATGGAGATGCGATAGTGGTGGCATTGAACGTGAGTGAATAAACAAGATGTCTGAACAACCTTGTCATATCAGTAGCATAACAGGAGGTTCGCCTCTGATGGTCAGTGAGTGAACACGTGTGCAGTTCGGCTCCGTTGAAAAGCGTTATTTTGTAGGGTTAACTTGTTAAAATCGATTCGAACTTTACATTAGTGCATTAAGTTTTTCACATAGTTTAATAAAATATTTTTAAAAGTCTGATTTTCATTGTAATTACGCAGTAATTACAATAAATAGTATTACATAACCTCCAATTAGTTTGACCACAGTTTGGTTCATCTATTGCAACATGGTGAGGAGCAACGGTAAGAAGCAGGAAACTCCCACACAAAAGGCAGGTAGGCGTGCAACGGTACATGTGTCAACGACCCCTCCCTGTCAAGACACAACGCAACTGGCCGACGAAATTCTACAGAGGATAAACAAGGAAGTAAACCAAGCTGTCGCAGAGGCTTTCTCCTTCTTCCAATTCGAATTGGATCGATTGCAGGGTGAGAACAACGAACTTCGGCAGAGGATGGCAGCAATTGAGAAGGAGACAGAATTAAAAATCGACGATCTTGAACAATATGGTCGCCGTACCTGCCTGCGATTCTTTGGAATTCCGGAGACCAAGGGGGAGTCCACCGACCAGATTGTTCAGCGAGTCTGCAAGGAGAAGCTAAACGTGGAGTTGAAGATCGACGACATTCATCGTTCGCATCGAGTGGGACCAATCCAGCAGCCAGGTCAGGACACGGGCAGAGCAGCCGGCGAAGAGCGTCATCGTCCCATCATTGTGAGGTTCGACGGCTACCGGACAAGGCAGAGGGTGTTCGCAGCCAAGCGGATGCTCAAGAACACTGGCATCACCGTGAGGGAGGACTTGACGAAACACCGACTGGCACTCTTGAACGCAGCAGCAAACAAGTACGGGATAAGAAACACGTGGACAGACGATGGCCGCATCAAGTACGCCGTCGGAGAGGGACCTGGACGACACATCTACACCGCCGAGCGTCTTGCCGTCCTCCAGTAAAAACTTCACGGTGTTGGCACGTCATATCTTCCTACTAAAGGTGAGCTCTCATTATTTCAATTGTGCCTCTTCATGTAATCATCACTCTTCTCTCTTTTTAGTCTTTTATTTTTTGTTGGACAATTGCCCTATAGATACCATTTTTACCAAATTAATTTTTGCTATTTGAACATATATAATACTGTTTACATGGAAAAAATATAACTGGATTCTATGTTTACGAATCTTAAAATTAATTTTTGCTTTTCTGAACATATATAATACTGTTTTCATGAAAAAAATATAACTGGAATAAAGCTATATCAATTTAGTTATAGCAATTATTCATCTAGTATACTGAAACGTTTTTACTGATTGAATCATCCAATACTCAATCAGGAAACTACGAGTAGTATTCCATTAGACATAGCCGAATGATGTTTCCAGCTAATCCAATGTGTCACTTTTTATCTAACGATAGCATCGTACAAAAATAGAACCTTTTCCACTGCTGATAAAATTATGAAAATTGCTCCGAAACCTAAGTTCACTTTAATAATACATTTATAACCTATTTCGAATTGCTGAGTTTATAACGCTTCTTCCTCATCTCAGTTCATTGTCAATCCATAATCTATTAAATCCATTTCTGTTTATCAACAAAGCCTGAATCCAGTCTCCACATGTATATTACTAGTGTGTATAGTAAACTTACAGCAGGATTCAAGTTGACTTTTCGTGGAATTGACAACAATAACAGAAATAACAGTCATCGTAATAATGACGGTAAACTTATGATTGGCACTTCTATTGTGATTTTCACCATAGTCACATTCCAACATTCTATTCACGTATTCTATTTATATATTCTGTTTTCTTATATGCAGTATTACCTGTTTGTAACTTCTATTATTTCTTCTCTTCCTACCCCTTCTCATTCTGACCTCCCTCCAATTAGCTCAATTCATGCTCAAAACTAGTTATACTGTATATTTTTAAATATAGACATGCTTACTTCATTTCTATACCAGATCATTAACACTGTACTCTATGCTATCTGTATCAATCCCTTCGCTCTCTCTTACTCACTCCCTCTCTCTCTCCTTCGGTTTTTCTCATCCCTCCAATTTCATTTTCTTATTATCTACCTCATTTTATGCACCGGATATTTACTACTTTCTTCTAATATCTCTCTCTTCATCCACCTTTTTAGACAATAATCTTACATAATCTATGTGTATTCTCACACAGCTTAGTCCTCTCTTCACATTCTTTTCTCTAACAACCGTCAACTGCAATTTGAAATCAATCTACTGATTCATATTTCTCGTTCTTATTTTCCATTTCTCTGTACACTATCTTTTAATTGTCTATCCTCTTAATGATTTTAATATACTTTCTGTACTTTTTCTGCTGTGTTTCTGCTGGAGTTTTCTTCCTGTTTTCAGACCTGGTTCCTGTGACTTCTCGTACGCGCTCTCTCTTGCCGCCGCCCTGGCTCTCTCTCGCTCCCCCACCTGCTCGCTCCCATCAGCATCTACCACTGCAAACTGCCCACCACATTGGATTATCTGCTGGACTCTGACATGAATAAAGGAATCTGAATCTGAATCTCCACTTGGACTCGATTTTCCACCACTGGATTCCATCTCTCTCTGTCTCCACTTGGACTCGATCTTCCACTACTGGATTCCTTCTCGCTCTACCTCCACTTGGACCCGATTCTTCCACTACCGGATACCTACTCGCTCTATCTCCACTTGGACTAGATCTCCCACTACAAGTTCTTCCTCAATCTTCATCTTATTCACCATTAGGATTATTCATCACCGGAACTCCACACATCTACATCTTATTGTGCTTAGTGAATTTTTTGAACTAGTGCTATAAATAGTGAAGGGAGCCGAACTGCCAAGGCATACTGAATGCACTCGAATCAAGAGACTTTTTCATTTAGGTTAAGTTTTATCAGTTTCATCCCCATTTTCCCCGTCATGTGTCGTTCTGAGGTCGGTTCACGATTGGTCTGCTGCTTCCATGATGCCTCTCACTGACACGTCAGCTCGCTCGCCCTCAAGTAGGTATGATTATTTCAATAATAGTAATAATGACGCAGGTATGTTTCTAGCAAATAAGCTCCACTCTTTCAAAAAACTTTTCAAGGCCGCTCACCTTAACGTACAATCCCTCAGCTGCCACATTGATGAACTCAGCAATCTTCCGTTTTCAGGACTTCAATATAATCGGAATTTCCGAATCATTTTTGAAGCCTAGTATTCCATCAAATTTTGTTGCTTTGCCTGGATATAATCTTTTCCGGAATGATAGATCAAATAAAGCTTGTGGGGGTGTAGCAATTTATGTGAAAGATGGTATCAAAACAAAAGTTTTAATCACATCTAAACAAGAGTATTGTTCCAGACCAGAGTTTATGCTACTTGAATTATCCTTATCTAGTACTGATAAATTACTCGTTGGTATCTGTTATCGCCCACCAAAAATAGGTCATTTCACAGATTTCGAAAGTGCCTTGCTTTCTCTTATGCCTTGTTATAACCGTATACTAGTTATGGGGGATATGAACACCGACTTGAACATGACAAATCGGAACTTTGACTACTTTCAACTGACTACAATTTTCCAATGCCTAAACATGACTATTTTACCTCTCGATCCAACTCATCATACTAATGAATCAGACACACTCATTGACCTTCTCATTGTTAGTGATCCCAATGAGGTTGTTCAAGCAGGCCAAATCTCAGTCCCAGCTATTTCTAGACATGATTTGATCTACTGTGTACTTTCCCATAAGATACCCAAGCCAGAACAGAAAATTTTCACTTATAGAGACTTCAAAAACTTTGATGAAGCCGCCTTCCTGACTGATGTGGCTCAGACTCCATGGCATCAAATTGAAGCATTACCCTCAGTTGATGACATGGTCAAGACTTTCGAGAATTGGACTTTGACTTTGTATAACAAACATGCACCTTATGTGACAAGGAGGATTAATAGAAAACGACGAGTACCGTGGATGACTGAAGACATACTTAAGATGATGGGACGTAGAGACAAAGCACATAGAAAATTTAAAAAGACATTTGACTTGGGCAGTTTGATAGAGTATAGGAGCCTTAGAAATAGAGTTAAACAGGAATTACGGAACTCAAAGATTAGGTACTTGAATTCGTTTATGACAAACAACAGACAAGACTCTAAATCACTTTGGCAGGGAATAAAATAATTCGGGCTTGGCAAACAGAAATCGAATCCACAAATTGACTTACCATTGAACAATATAAATGACCATTTCGTTTCACACTCTATCCAACGCGACGAAGTTGTCATTGCAAATCATATCGATGATCTTGAAGAGCAGGTTACAAACTTAGATTTACCAATTACTCATCAATTTCATTTCCATCCAATCTCAGAAGAAGACACTTTCAGAGCAATTCAACGTATTCATTGTAATGCTACGGGTGTTGACAAAATTCCTATTAAATTTATCAAGAAAATGTTATTTGCTGTTTTACCTACCATTACATACATTTTCAACAAGTCACTTGAAGAAGGCATTTTCCCTGAAAACTGGAAGTTTGCTCTGGTTCGTCCTCTAAATAAAGTTCCATCACCCAATAAAGTTGAGGATTTTAGACCAATCAGTATTTTACCTGCATTGTCCAAAGTGCTAGAAAGACTCATTCATGCTCAAGTTGTAAAATTTCTAGACAACAATAGTAAGCTTCATAACTTTCAATCAGGCTTTAGAAAATTCCATTCAATTGAGACAGCTCTGCTTCGTATCACTGATGATATAAGGTTAGCTATGGACCAAAGAAAATGCACCATCCTCACCCTATTTGATTTTTCTAAAGCATTCGATACTGTTGATCATACAGTCCTTCTTAATAAGTTGGCTATTCTTGGTTTCAGTCACAACTCGTTAGTTTGGTTTAAATCCTATCTATTAGGTAGGATACAATGTGTATCTGTCGGTGACAAAAAGTCTACTTGGAAAAACGTTATGCATGGAGTATCACAAGGTTCAATTTTAGGCCCTCTCCTCTTCACTTTGTATGCTAATGACCTTTCTTCCATTATCAAATTCTCCAGTTTCCATACTTATGCAGACGACCTTCAAATCTATTTAAGCTGTCCCATAACAAAAATTAATGAAACAGTTGGAATAATGAATCAGGTTATCAATTCTATAGTGGAATGGACAAAGAAAAATGGCCTTAAGCTTAATCCCATCAAAACACAACCCTTTATAATTGGATATTCTCGTCTTATAAACAATATTGACCTTGAATCGATTCACAAAATCAGTGTAGATGGTAATGACATACCTTACTGTAGCTCAGTAAAAAATTTAGGCATTGTTATGAATAATACTCTTGACTGGTCAGAACAAGTGAACAAAACTTGTAAAAAGGTATTCTCAGCCATGCATGCATTGAAGAAAATGCACGATATTCTCCCTAGAAACATTAAATTATTATTGGTTCAATCTCTCATCTTCCCACATTTAATATATTGTAATTCTGTTCTTGACGATATGCAAGTCACTCTGAATGATAAACTACAGCGTTGCCAAAATTATTGTCTACGTTTCGTCTACTCTCTCCAACGCCATGATCATATCACCCCAGCCCACATTGCTAGTTCAACATTAAAGCTTCCCAATCAAAGGCTTTTTCGTATAGTCAAGCTTGTTAGAGATATCTTGAAATACGGTAATCCGAACTATTTTAAAGATGATTTTAAATTTGTCTCTGAAGGTAGGAGACTAGATCCTTCACATACTAGAACCGGAGAAAGTACTTTAAGGATACCCAATCATCGAACTACTATTTTCACAAAATCCTTCTTAGTCAGTGCCTGTTGTGCATGGAATGCACTTCCTGTTTCTATCAGGTCCATCGAGAGCCGAGCGAGCTTCATCCTGACTTAAAAAAACATCTTTTGGAACAAATGACTGAAACTGTCCGCCCCTAGAACGATCACATGACAACCATCCCCCACCCATCCCACAAATACAAACCTTTAAACCTGTTATAGAACGAATTTTATATATATATATATATATATATACATATATATAAACTCATGTTATTTCAATTATCCACTGCATACTGCTGTATATTACTGAAAGTTGATTACCCTGATCTACTTACTTTCAGCCTACTTCATTTTATTAATCAATTATTTTATCTTATCTACCTATATAATTATTTTACTTTATCAATTTTCTGTTTTTTTTTCTCTTAAATATTCATATTGATTAAAACTTTTACAATATTTCCATTAATAAATAAATCCTTAGTTTAAATAATGAAATTAACGTTTTGGTAGAGAGTTAGTGGGGAGGATATTTTTAATATTCTTTCCGAAGAATGGACATTGATATGTCCATAGCTCCGCCAATTTATGTAGATGCATAACAATATAATTATTATCTATAGTTATTATATTACAAATTGCTTTTTCATATCATATACAGTTCAATAATTATTTTCTTAGTCTATATCATGTAAATTCATCTATAATTTTGCTGTATTGTAAGCTATTGTATATAAGTGTATAATACAGTATATATTGTAATCTACATAAATAAAGTACTCAATCAATCAATCAATAGCAGGACACTCCCATCCCACAATAGCTGGATCATTCTCATTACCTCTCATAGAGAACTTAATAAAATGTGTCTTGCTTGGATTAAGCTTCAAGGAATTATCATAAAACCATCCATTGAGCTGCTGCATAGCAATGTTAGCCTTCTCAATGATATCTTGATAGCAGTTAATATTGCATAAGATATAACGGTGTCAGCTATCTTCTATAGAAGGCTGAGAATCGACAACGCTATTCTCCAACCTCACTCCATTATAACATAGATCTCACTATAGATAAGAAAACACAAGAAAATATAACAATAGCATAATATAATTATAATACATAACGGTCTATAGAAAGAGGCCTGGACACCAATTTTAATTTTGAAGAAGAATCAGAATTCAAGATCCGTTTATTGTCAAAACATTAAAAACAAATGTAAGACATCGTCAAAAAACACACAAGCAATCACAAATTTGACATCAATATATCACAGGTCATAAAATTACATCACATTATTTATACATTACATCAAGTCATTAATACTGTACGGACAGCAGTCAATTGAAATATTTTTCACACAAATTTTGAACTGTCTAATCTCAAGCTCTTTTATTTCAACTGGAAACTTATTGTACATTCTTTTTTCCAAATTCAAGATGTGGAAGTTAAACTGTGTCATTCTGAGTGCTGGAGCTTATGGCCGCTCCATATAACCCTCGGGCGAAGCATTTGAAAATGCAATCTAATTCGAAAAAACTTATCTCTGGGGGACCTAAATAGTCTAATTCCATCCAAAGACATATTCTTATGATTTTGAGGTAAATAATAGCCCATTTTTTTCTAAAAATACATGTATACAAAAATAGAACGTAAAGAAACCTCAAAACAAAATTCAATCGGCCATATTGAGGGTTGAGGGGCAAAATACTGAAATGCATCATGAGATCTTGTCTTGACCTCTTTCTCTAGACCTTGTAATAGATTATTGGAACTATCTAAATGAAAGGTACTTGTTGTTTTTAAGGGTGTTTCATTCATTTATTTCAGTAGCCCTACAAAGAAAAGTGAATACCTAAAGTTGATAGATATTATAACCAAGTATCGGAAAATAGAAAATAAATTGATAATCGCTAAATGAACTAAATCACTCCACACCTGAAAGAGAATGCAAAAAATAAGTATAACTGAATAGTAACGTTAACTGAATAAGTATTGAATTGTAACGTTAACTGAATAAGTAACGTTAATTATAACTGTAACGTTATAATTGTAACGTTATAATAGAGAGATGAGTACGGTACGTTGAATTCATATGAACAATGAATCTTAATGAAAAAGAAAAACACTGTAAGTATAGTTCTGAAGAATAATATGTAAAGAGAGAATAAAGTTTTATTCGCACATATGAGTGGCAGAAAAAGTGACCGGTACAGTGATAACATTATTGTCATACGTTTTAATGGGACTTTTTTCATTCTCGCTGGGCTGGGCTGGCCTGAGTAGGAATAGTCCAATGCCATCTCAAGGGAGTAATACTGTGCCAGTCACTTTAACTGATAATGATAAGTGGGAATTCAGCTTAAACGACTGAGAAGGAAAAAAAGAAGACAAAATGAGTAATTTTAAGAAGAAAATTACAAACAAGTCACTTGTCAATCCACTTCAGTGGATTATTAATGAGAAAATTACAAAATATCAAGTTATTTATACTGTAATATTGCAAGATTTCTTATTGTATTTGTTTTATAGTGAGGTCCACATTACAATGGTAGTGGAGAAAGAAAGATAAGATAACACTGTAGCCGATTCTCTGCTTTGCCACTGTCTTCTATAGAAGATAGCTGACATCTGTATAAATCTTATGTAATATTAACTTTTTATTCTTGTTTAAAAAGTTCAGTTATATTTTATTTGTCAAGAAAATATAATTCTCAATGATTCAATAATAAATTTTCATAATTGAGTTTGGATATTTTGTTAATTAATTATATTTCTACATTATTTGAAAAACGATCTAGCAACGTTGCGGAGCTAGAAAGGATAGCACAAATGTGGGGGAAGAATAGCAACACCAATGTTAATCGAATACTGACATTATAACGTGGACCTCACTATAAATGATAACTTATCTGATGTATTGTTTGTGTGTCTATACCTTGGCGGTGAGAGCGTAGGAGCAATTGATGATAGTGCATTGGTCGAGATTGAAGGTAGCAACGGAGGGAATGGGCAACAACTGACACCACGACTTGGAGCCGCCGGGTTCGACTCCCGGCAGGGTCAGCTTTGACAGTTCAACTCGATCTCTGCACTGATTGGGCTGCGGGTTCCTTGCTTTCCAGTCCAGAACCTGCAGCCGAACACAAACTCATCAATAAACAAAATAATCCCATCAATAAATCAGATACAGTTGAGCACCGATTATCAGGATAACAATTTAATATAAAAAAATGAAATCCATTAAAAACTTCAGCTATTCTGTATTTCAAGCAGCTAATTGGTCCGCCGCAATCAAGGTACAGTACAATATTTCATCTAATGAAAGATTTGAGTTGCTGTAGTCTACCTTATTGAATTAGTGTATAAAAGTCATATTACATACGAGATACATACAACACATACTACTGAATACTATAGGACAGAATTCAAAGGTTTAATTACGGTACGTCTACACTTCAGAGCTAGGGTAAAATCAAGTTGAAAATCGATTTTTCCTACAGATACCCTGAAAAGTGACCATTTGTGCACTGATTGCAGGCTGCAAAGAATCACTTTTCCGCACTAGTGCGCAAAGTGAGTACTTTGCGTACTCCAGATTTGCAGCATGACAACGCAAAATAGTTAGTAGGTTAAATGGAGCACCAGTGCAGCAAAATCAAAATTAAGTTGGTAACAGTGAGTGGGCTGCTATAGTGAGTAGAGGTGCAACGAAGCACAACGCGCTAATTATTAAGTATATATTATAATGGAGGACAACGACAGCACAGTGCCACTACAGCACACACCACACAGCCGCCTCGCCATTCAAAACACTACTACATTATTCAGGCAATTTTACCCATAATTACCCACTTTTCATATTCAATGGTAACTGTAGGAAAAATTTAATGTGAAATACGTGCGCAAAGTTCGTTTGCTGCACTCAAGAAACCATTCCGCCCTCGCCTACGGCTCGGGCGTAAACGTTTCTTTCGGTGCAGCAAACTGTCACTTTGCGCACTAGTTGCACAAATAACTAATCCGGATTATCAGTTAAACGGACACTGTCATGCATAAATTAGTGCGGATAATCAGTGCTCTACTGTGATCCCATCAATAAATCAAATAATTTATCTTCTACTGGATTGGGCTCTGGATTGGAAAACTAAGAGTTTTCAATTGCCTGACGAATATTGTCAATCTCGGTAAGTTCATTGTTGCCCTGAAAGATGTCTTGTGGATGCATGTCCGTATTCGTTGAGAGAGTGCTATTAGATTTTCTCCGGTTCTCATTGAGTTGAAAGTATGTTGGAGTTTTGTCATTAATTATTAATTTCATATTATGATGAGAGCTACACTTTCTAGAACAAGAACCTTTTTTCCATGATGAAGGGAACCCCATTTGGCATATCGTACACCGTTTGAGCTATGCTCATTTAATGCGGTACTGTAGGCCCACCTATAATGCAACAACATAATAATAATTCCTCTCCTTTTCCTGGTGGTACCCCACAAGAAAACATTTTATTACGGAAAAAACCAACCAATGTTTGGTTCGTTTCTCTTATTTTATTATACTGTTCTACTTGATTTTGTAAACTTTAAAGTGGTGACTGTTGCTACGTTATATCATCAAATCATGTTTGATAAACAAAATGTTGTGACAGCATTGAATTGAAAATCATTATTTTTGCCATTTATCGTCATCACTGTTCCCTTCTCCATTGCTTATTATATAGGTATTATCGTCCTATAGTGTTTCTTACATTATCGCATAATTCTGGATCACCATTGCAAAGGCACATTTCTGTGCACTTCAACTGATTCTGGACACTGCAAGCTCTGGTGAAATTTTTGATTTTACAATCACATCTACTCACTTCCAGAAGGAATGGTGGAGCCCTCAATTTTTCTCCAACTTTGTTCTTCTGGGAAGGGTATTCGGGGGAAAATAATTAATAAGATTTGAAAAACTTCAAATGCTGCCCAAAAATTAGGGTTTCCAGGCTTATGAAGTTCAATTACTCATGGAATAAGTATTACAAATGGGATTCTCGGATTCATTCATTAAATGTTGTTGTTCAGTGAATTTTTAACACTCTAAGGGTAAAATCAATTCAATATAATTATTTATCTCACTATCACTAGAAAGCAACCAGTTCAAAAAAGGTTCGGTCAATGATGACCGCCATCTTGGATTTTTCTATGATGACAAACATTTTTGAGATTGCCATCATGGATATTCTCTTTTTACACATCATTACGAAGAGATTGATACCATTTCCAAGTTTTAACCTTCAAGGAGTCATTACTGAAGTATAATAATAAATCAAATATCAATAGAAAACAAAAATATTATTTTGTCAATGAAGATGTAATAAAAATATACAGGATTTTTTATGTTGAATCACGAATTAATATGTTATGCAATCATTGATTGTTGATTATTGGCGATTACTAGGATTATGGATTGTTGCGTTGTAATAGAAGCATTGAAAATAAGCATCAAGCCTAGTCCACACTATCGCCCAGTCGGTGACCACGTTGGTGGTCACGCTTACTATTACACGCTTTTCTAATTGTTAGGTTTGGCAGATGGTGGAAAAAGCTGCAAACAGTACTTTTCTCTCTTTTCCCGATAATGCTCCAGCCGTGGAATATGGACTTACAGCCATCAACTAGATGTAATTTTGAAGCTTTACAAGTATTCTACAATAATAATAGTGTATGTCTACTGTGAATACATTTACAGGGTAGAAAGTGAAATATTGTCCATGAAGAATGTATGTTTCAAGCTTTAGAAGTTAAATTATTCCAAATGAGACGATTCTCTCAAATATTATAGTTTGATTAGTTCTAAACACTTTGGTGGTGAATTAATCCGTTATCTCTCACTAACTGTACAGCAGGCGATATAAAAATTTCTGTCAATAATAGACCACATCTTGATACAGCAAATAGCTATAGCGATATAGCAAAACCTTAAAAAATTTGGCGGCCATCTTGTTTTTGAGGTGTTTGCCTGTGATTTCAACTTATCATCATCGCGTTTCTCATTATGCTAGACCTAACGAAAAAATTGAGACATATTCCACGGCTGTTAGGTACCCGAAAATGACCACGGAATGACATTTGACAAATATTTGAAATTTTGCATTTTAGGAATTGCATAAATTACTATAAGGGCTCGTGATTTAGCTAAGTTCTAAACTTTAAACTGCTGGAAAATTTCCAGTCAGAAAATTTGCTTTCCGAAACGGGGCGTAGTCCCAGTTTTTATCATAACTTTTATTTTCTCATTTCTTTAATTGGAAACGTTTTTCCTTGACGAAATGAAACATTCCTAAATAATTCATAATAGCTGAAACTTTACACTATTCCTCTTTATTATATTTTGTGTTCAATTTTCTAGTTTTTCGAAATATTATTTAAACGTGGACTACCCCGTTTCGGAAAGCCAATTTTCTGTCTCCAGCTGTTCAAAGTCTAGAACTTAGCTAGATCGCGATTTCGGAAACTGGCCCTTAGAATCAATATTGACCTTGAACCTCTTACAGAACAAACATAACCTATTTTTTGGACATGTAATCAAAATTTGGGAATGGGATAGTTTTGGGCCAAGCCTGTTGTTCCTTCCCAATCATATTTATATGATTTGTTATTGTATCCACGTATAAATAAATGAATAAATGAATAAATGAATATTAGTGGGGTTTCACACAAAAGCTGTGCCGGGCCGAACCGAGCTGAGCGGAATCCGCGTGCGTGCTAACTATGCAGGATTTAGTCAGGAGCATTCAAATCAACGCCGGGCCGAGCAGAGCGGTGCTGGGCCGAGCCGAGCGGATTTGTACAGTCGGCTTGACGCCCAACTCGAGCGTTTTCAGCCTTCTTCAAGTTTAGTTCGATATTGCCATGTAGTGAGTAGCGCAGTATTTTGTATTTTTAACTAAAAAATGTGTTGAAAAGCGAATCTGCTTGAGTGCGAACGTAGGCAGATTCCGCTCGGCTCGACATAGCATCGATCCGCTTATCAAAGTTACAGCTTTCATAGGTTCTAAATAGTGTGTTTGTCTTTTCGGTCTCAAAATTTTATAGTTTTTTCAAAGTTTGGAATTTTCCAATCAATTGTGATTGATTTAATTCAATTGAGAAGTATTTTTTTAATTTAAGAATGATTTTTGTGTGTTCTGAATTTTAAATCGAGTGTGCAATTGAAGAATGTTAAGTGACACATAACCTAGCTACATTTGGACTGTTGTATAAATTAGAATTAAAACCGTTTTGGGCGTATAAGCCTGTGGTACTTTTCTGTAAGTTGTAATTCTCATTGATTAAATACATAAATAGAACCACCCGGCTCGGCTCGGCCCGGCCCGGCCCAGCTTTGGTGTATAATACGCCTTACTGTAAAAATTAGACTATAGAGATATTAATGACTAGCTTACCCGGCTAACTTCGTACTGCCAAAAAGTCAATGTATCTCATGTCGAGTTTATTTGGAGAATCATGAAATTTATCTGACAACTAATATTTTCATTTACATCTCAATACGGACTTCCTATGTGATTAGTCATGCAGCATTTATTATTCTGAAATCATATTCCTCTCGATCAATATTGGTAGTAATATCTATCAGTAGTGTTGAATTAAAAAAAAAATAGATAGGTTAAATCAGTGTTTCAAAGATGAATTTAATGTTTTCATAGTTGTTGATTGCCAATAGATGGTCCAGGAAATATGCGATGTACGATGAATCACACAGAATTCCATATTCTTTCAATCTTCCATTTTAGAATAAATATAAGCTAAGCTAAATTCAAAAAAAAAAATGTAAATTATTCTGTCATTCTTCAGTAATATTAATGAATGCAATATGAACAACTCTCTGAATAATGTTTTACCAACATTTTTCAGTTTCTAAATGATAGGGGAGTGATAATTATTTGTATAGGTCTTCTAAGGAACCATTATCTACAGCTGGTACCAATCAACTACACTTCAACTCCAAACTATCGTTTTAATACCAGTACACAATTTATCATAGGGCGACGTGTTTATTACAGCTGGTAACTTTAGATACTTGATCATATTATCACAATAAATATGATCTTGAATCATGATCATTTTTCCGTTCTTCGGTAGCCGCTCGGCCGAAAATTTCGAAAACATGGGTCTGTAAAATGAATTAATAATTATTAGCCCCCCCTATTAAAATTTCTGGTCAGAAACCATCCCAATATTCACACAACAACATATCCCCAAAGTTTCATGCCGTTCTGTCAATTAGTTTTTAAGTCTATAGGGAACAAACATACTAACAAACTAACACACAAACAGACATTCATTTATATATATATATAGATTAATCATCTGTAAAATCGACCTTTTCGAGTTTGACGATGAGATTGGTGACAGTGACATTGCTGGCATTGTCCAGTTCAAGGGTGAGCGGAATGGCCTGACCGGGCACCCATCCAGAGTGAGGTATGGCCAACACCAGCTGTAGTGGCCCCGACCTGCACCAGCAGCAGCAGAACGACTTCTCCACGTCCATGTGCACTGGCGCCTGCGCACACAATCACATTTCGACTCATTGAAAATAGTAAGTGGCCGTTTGCAGGGCGAGCATCATATTTCCAGCCCTGCACACTCACACCTATTTTTGTTAGAACGATATTTTGCCGTAACTAAATAGGTCATAGCATGAAATTATATTATTGATAAAACGACAGAAATTAATTATAACAGTCTCAAACCTAATAAAAATTGTATAAGAATATTAATTTATTAATGATTTAATTCAACTGAACCACATGGTAATTAAATCTCTTTGGCAGGTCTAAGCCAATCACAGTGCATAGAAATAGCACCAAGAAGGTGATCGTTTGAAAGCAACACATGTTAATCTATTATCAGACACCAACCCTGCCTTATCATTTACGCTAGCACATGTACATTGTATGAGAGGAACTATGTCTATAAGATTAAGCAGTTTTAAGAATTACATAAATTGAATTATTATTGTAATTAAAGGAATTGTATTCTACTGCTTGCCACTGACGTCATGTTTACGTCACAAGCGTTCTACCAATGGCAAATTTTTATGCAAATTATTACATCGAGATTCTGAGAAGCAAGGTCTAGCCTAGAAGCTTAGAGAAAAGACAGCACTTCCCTTTTGAAATCCTCACCGTGCAGATCTCTTTTATAGTTACCAAAGACCTATTTGTGAAAATTTCTTGTTCGATTTTAAATGTTCTATTTGTGAGCCGATATTTTAGGCTGTTTGCTGTTCTATTTGTTATTTGTAAATTTCTGTTTTCATCAATCGATAAATTTAAAAGTTTAAAGTAAATTATCCCTTAATTAATTCGGTGAAGGAGATATTTAAATTAAAATTCCCCACGTGCTGAAACCGAAGCCTGGATTGCTGCCGATCAAACGATTTTTGATCTAAAGAAGAAAACCACGACCGCCAAGGAAATTCACGTGAGTTATAAGTTTTAAAAGGGGCCCCAATCTACGCTTCGAAAATATTTCAGTGCAGAAAAACATAAATTTTTTCTTCGTTAAATTATTGGCCACGCCGACAAGCGCTTTTAGTTATTAAGAGCCTAAAATTTATTCATATTTAATTTCTAAGAATTTGTAGTTGATTAACTATCCTCCGCTGCCTGAACCACGACCCCGAGCATTTTTAAAAATATTTTTTATAATTCATTTTTTCACTATTTTTTCAAAACTGTTCAATTTTATCAATTGTAAAATTCTGTCGAATCACGCATGGTATCATGCAAGCACAAGAACATTTTTAACTCCTTTTGTTAATGCTAAATTATTATCAACCTGTAAATCAAATTCTGAACCTGCACTGTATGATTACATATTTTATTATAATATATTTCAGTTTTGTTAATTCGCTTTCTGAGTTCGATTATTTCTTAAGCCTGTCAATTATTGTGTCTGATACGTTCTATATCATCAAGAACCGATCGAATATGATCATTGGAATAATTGAATCAAGCTGGATATTGGAACAGGTCTAAGTGGATGTAGCGAGTGGGGTCAGATCGAGATATTTATTCTTTGTCCTTACCTGCTCATATATCAGCTTTTATCTGTTACCTACCTCGACTTAGGAACGAATGCATCAATTGTACAGCAGTGGCAGCCATAGATCATATAAATTCCTACAATAGAGCTTAAAACCCGACAAGACTCTGTTCTCGAAGTATATTCTGAACGATATTTGGTTCAAATACTGTATTTTTAATCCTTCAGAACTTATTAGAGACGCAGTCCCATAAATTATCTACATCGGGATTTTTGCTTGACCTGTATGATTTTGTATGCTCATTCTTCACAGGTAATAATTTTAAGGTATCCGTATTCAGTGTTTAGCGTCCGCTACACTACTTATAAAAATTTCATCATTATACAATCTGTCATTAGAAGAATCAAGGGTGAGCGAGCGTTTAGGCCTCCCGCGATTCCGACAATTGTATTGAGTCTTGCAGTGAGTCAATCAGTCTGGTGTTCACTCAGCGTACTCACACGCCATTGCAAAATTTATAGCCTCTACACCATTGACTCAGTACAAGATTCACCCTACATGTGTGAAGCCGTTAAAAAACGCACCACATGATTTGGCGCCCAACGTGGGGCATTTGGATACGGCACTACATGGTTGTACGGCACTACATGATTTTGGCGCCCAACAGTGATAGGCATTGAAGAGGTGGATAATCGACTACGAGGATTATTTAGTTGCTCAGTATACTATAGCGCTGACAACGGGAAAATTTGTGAAAAATTCATGGTTGTGAATTTTTTCGAATTTAATATTGACTGTTCACTGTTATATAAAATAACAAGAAGTACCATACCCAATTTTTGAACGGAAAAGAAATTTATCGATTGATGAATTTTTAGAGAGAAAATCGAACTCAGAATTTTATTATCGTGTTATTCGAAAATTGGTCATACTATAAGTCATAGGTATAAGAGATATCATAAGAAAGGTCATATTATTTGAAGAATATTAGGTCTATATTGAAACAATTTATAAATATTTACAGAAAAGAGGATTGAAGTTATTTACATTTTTAAAAGTTTTTAAAACATAAAGAGGGAAGTAAAATTAAATCACAGATATATTGCGGAATAATTCAAACAAAACACTGCCCCTTTTATATAAAATTTTGCAAAGAACACTAGCCTATATATTGAATTGCGGCAAGAAATTATAAAAGTAAGATATTTATAATAATAGTAATAATAAATTATAAGAGGCGTACCTGTATTACCGCATAAGTGTTCACTGTGTATCCTGTGTGTTCTTGTCATTTTTATGTTAACGATATTGCTAACTTGACTCATTTTATCACTGAACACATTGCTAAACCACTTTTTCTGTATTTCACTCACTACGAAGCTATCACAATTTCTATTGGATTTCTTATTAATTATTGTGTATATCACAACACTTTCGCGTTTATTCACTGCACACTTTCGTTGCGCTATTTTTCCGCAAACTATGGCAGGAAACGACCAGGTCAATCCAAGTCTGTCGGACACCGAAGACATCTCACCCGATTGTTCGCCGCCATCCGCATCTGCCGCCGCATCCGCCGATTTCCATCCCAATGTACTGGATGATTTATCTTCGACGCAGGTGGAGGAGAGCTGCATTCTGGTGGAGGATACGTTGGTAGCCCAAGAGCCGGAGGATGGAACATCAGAAGAGCACTCAGTCGATGACGTCTCAGAAACAGGAACTCCCATTTCTCGCACCGTTGCTCGGATAAAAAACCAGCGGCTAACCGATAACCATGCACCCACTCCCGCCGTTGACTGGACCCTCATCCTGAAGGAAATAAGGAAAACCAATGAAGCAATAAATAAAACAAATGCAGAAATAAAAAACTTAAATGAAAAAAGCGATCAAACAAAGGAAGAATTAAAAGAAGACAACAAACAAACAAAGGAAGAATTAAAAAGGGAAGTTCAAGAAGCAAAGAAGGTAAATGAACAGGGTTTGGAGAAATTGAGTCAGCGGATGGATGGAGCATTCCGTGACACAGATAAAACCATCAAAAAATTAGCTGAGTGTCTGGATAAATCAATTTTAGAAACAAATAACCGATTGGATAGGATATCTGAAGATATGCATATGGGAAAAATCAGCGTCGAAGTCAGCATTAAGAAACATATACATGTGGAGAAGGATACAATAAAGGTGGTTAAAGTCAAACAAGCAAGCGAACATAACACATGTATGGAAAACCAACCCACCGAGAATGTCAGGATTGAAGTCGCGCCGCACCCCGCAGAACGCCGAGAGGGACCAGCCGACATCACCCGCCAGGCCGAGGACGACATCCATCAGGTAGAGGGACAGCCCGTACCACCGCGCGCCGGACACCAGGAGTCCAAGGACGTTGCCCGCCGCGTAGAAGAGCAGCCCGGACCGCCGACCGCCCACATCACCGTCCATCCACCGAGGACAGCGCCTGCAACATATAAACCCAGCATTCATGAAGATAGTCACATAAACAATAGAAATGAAACAGAAATTCACAACAAGTCAAAGTCACAACTGAAAATAAAAACCTCTAAATCCAAACAACACACAAGTAAAATAGCAGCTTCACAAAAAAGAAAAATGGTCTCAAGAAAAATTTATCTACACCGCCGTCATGTTAGGCTAAAATCTTACATCACGATTCCCACCGACATGCAAGGAAAAAGGAAGACGATATCCAGAAGAACCTACAACCACCGCAGTCATGTCCGGTTAAAATCAAACAGACTGTACACCGGCATGCAAAAAAGAAAAAGTTCATTTGAAAAAACCCACAGACACCACCGGCATGTCAGATTTAAGGATATCAAACTGCATGTTACCGGCCAACAAAGAGGAAACGAGTTTGAAAGAATTGATTTACACCACCGGCACATTCGTTTTAAGCCAAGTTTAATAAAACGGATAGTTGCAAATCGGAACGGAAACCTTGAAATAAATCAGAAATCAAATTTAGATGGGGGCTTGAGGAGAAAAATAATTTCGGATTAACTGAAAAATTGCATTCGTGGAATACATCAATTATCAAACTTCTTCATAGTCACAGCCTACCCATCAAATCATATCCTTGCATACTGGCATCTTTCTACTGCAGCCTAATCAACATAACCTAAACTTCGCCGCATCTCAGCTAATAAGGAAATAACAACAATCCACTTCAAAAGAAGAAATTGAAATCAACTTTAAATCAAGAAATAAAACTGAAAACAACTTTAAGAATTTACCAACCTGATCAAGCCATCCACCTCGTGTCAGAGTCATCACCGAAACAATCGCCTGGTATCATCTGCACAACTGAAAAATAGAAACAAGAATTATAGCATCCACGGAAAATAATTATAAATTAGAAATAACATGAAATTAGCAGTGAATAGGAGGAAAGAAAATAAACAAAGTTTATTTGAAAAAAATGTGTAAATCTAACCTTGAAATACAGAATCAATAGAAAAATCTACCCAAAACCAAAGCCTGTTCGATAATTTTCTTCGTCCCACCAACCAATGTGTGCGAAATCCTAGAGTCAATGTATAGAATCAAAGCAATATCGTTATTTAATTATTGTAACCTGTTATTTAATGTGGAATTATAAATAAAAAAAAACGCAACCAAAAATATATATTTATGTTAATTTGCACGAAATGCGCATGTTCTGTGTTATATGAATGTATCTCTAAAAAACTCCAAAGAAAATGAAATTCTTACCTTCAAATGTGAAATTTATTACTGTTGCATCAAAAGATCATGAATTGTAATTCAAATTGATAAATATAATCTTAAGACTTAATATTTGTAACCAACATTGATAAAAATCAAGAAAGCCATTTCAAGTGTAACCCTGTTTGTACGCAACGTACTAAGCGCAAATAAGAAATTGCTCGAGTCAAACGGTAGACGATTGTCAAGTCACCGAAGTAAAATCACACTCTCACCCAATTTATGTAAAAGCCAAACCAAAGAGTCGAAACCTGTAATAACTATGAAAAAATGATGAAAGTCTATATTTGTTGCAAATACTGTTCAAATCTTAAGAGTAATATGTGAAATTTTGTATATTTGTTATAGTTATGGGTCTGCTCATAAGCCACCCGTGAATGGAAGTTGTGGAGTTGTTTTAATGAAGGATCCAAAGAGACCTCATTAATTATTGTATTTCGATTGTATCCAATGAAAGGAACAATCAATTATTTATTTTCTCGTAGCCAAAAGTGCACGATATATTGTTTTTAGTGTTAAGTGTTGAGTTTTCGTAGAAGTAAGGAGATGAAATAGTGTATTCATCACAATATCGGATTTTTCAAATAGTCATTGTTTCGACTCGTCTCCCAATTACCTATTTAAAATATCCTGGGGGCTTTTGTGTGATGAATCTTTCAAATAGATCTCATGAAAAGAGAGAAAAATTGTGATTACCTTTTAAAATGAAAGAATTTGCTAAAGGAATAGTTAGCGACCGAGCGATAAAGCTTACTTATCAATAACTGTATATTTGATAAGAGTACCGTTCTGTACTGAATATTTTTCTAGGAAAATTATTCAATAAAATTATAATTATTTTGCAAATAAAGCACAAATTATTTATGAATTGCTCATTGATTTTGAGGTTACACTTTGTTTACTATCGATCAGATGTTTTTAAAACAGTTCGAACGCAGCTGACTGATTCAAAGTATTGTCAAATGTCACGCTGGCTTCACGTAAGATATAATACCATCTCTAAAAATCAAAACTATCCATAAAGGATCAAGAATTTCAAATAAAAAAAATAAAATGTATGTGTTATCGTTGAAATTATTTATTATTTAAGAAATTATATTATATGTCAGGTCTTATTGTAACTAAATAGGTCATAGCATGAATTATATTATTGATAAAACGACAGAAATTAATTATAACAGTCTCAAACCTAATAAAAATTGTATAAGAATATTAATTTATTAATGATTTAATTCAACTGAACCACATGGTAATTAAATCTCTTTGGCAGGTCTAAGCCAATCACAGTGCATAGAAATAGCACCAAGAGGTGATCGTTTGAAAGCAACACATGTTAATCTATTATCAGACACCAACCCTGCCTTATCATTTACGCTAGCACATGTACATTGTATGAGAGGAACTATGTCTATAAGATTAAGCAGTTTTAAGAATTACATGAATTGAATTATTATTGTAATTAAAGGAATTGTATTCTACTGCTTGCCACTGACGTCATGTTTACGTCACAAGCGTTCTACCAATGGCAAATTTTTATGCAAATTATTACATCGAGATTCTGAGAAGCAAGGTCTAGCCTAGAAGCTTAGAGAAAAGACAGCACTTCCCTTTTGAAATCCTCACCGTGCAGATCTCTTTTATAGTTACCAAAGACCTATTTGTGAAAATTTCTTGTTCGATTTTAAATGTTCTATTTGTGAGCCGATATTTTAGGCCAATTTATTTGTTATTTGTAAATTTCTGTTTTCATCAATCGATAAATTTAAAAGTTTAAAGTAAATTATCCCTTAATTAATTCGGTGAAGGAGATATTTAAATTAAAATTCCCCACGTGCTGAAACCGAAGCCTGGATTGCCGCCGATCAAACGATTTTTGATCTAAAGAAGAAAACCACGACCGCCAAGGAAATTCACGTGAGTTATAAGTTTTAAAAGGGGCCCCAATCTACGCTTCGAAAATATTTCAGTGCAGAAAAACATAAATTTTTTCTTCGTTAAATTATTGGCCACGCCGACAAGCGCTTTTAGTTATTAAGAGCCTAAAATTTATTCATATTAATTTCTAAGAATTTGTAGTTGATTAACTATCCTCCGCTGCCTGAACCACGACCCCGAGCATTTTAAAAATATTTTTTATAATTCATTTTTTCACTATTTTTTCAAAACTGTTCAATTTTATCAATTGTAAAATTCTGTCGAATCACGCATGGTATCATGCAAGCACAAGAACATTTTTAACTCCTTTTGTTAATGCTAAATTATTATCAACCTGTAAATCAAATTCTGAACCTGCACTGTATGATTACATATTTTATTATAATATATTTCAGTTTTGTTAATTCGCTTTCTGAGTTCGATTATTTCTTAAGCCTGTCAATTATTGTGTCTGATACGTTCTATATCATCAAGAACCGATCGAATACGATCATTGGAATAATTGAATCAAGCTGGATATTGGAACAGGTCTAAGTGGATGTAGCGAGTGGGGTCAGATCGAGATATTTATTCTTTGTCCTTACCTGCTCATATATCAGCTTTTATCTGTTACCTACCTCGACTTAGGAGCGAATGCATCAATTGTACAGCAGTGGCAGCCATAGATCATATAAATTCCTACAATAGAGCTTAAAACCCGACAAGACTCTGTTCTCGAAATATATTCTGAACGATATTTGGTTCAAATACCGTATTTTTAATCCTTCAGAACTTATTAGAGACGCAGTCCCGTAAATTATCTACATCGGGATTTTTGCTCGACCTGTATGATTTTGTATGCTCATTCTTCACAGGTAATAATTTTAAGGTATCCGTATTCAGTGTTTAGCGTCCGCTACACTACTTATAAAAATTTCATCATTATACAATCTGTCATTAGAAGAATCAAGGGTGAGCGAGCGTTTAGGCCTCCCGCGATTCCGACAATTGTATTGAGTCTTGTAGTGAGTCAATCAGTCTGGTGTTCACTCAGCGTACTCACACGCCATTGCAAAATTTATAGCCTCTACACCATTGACTCAGTACAAGATTCACCCTACATGTGTGAAGCCGTTAAAAAACGCACCACAATATATATATATAGATTAATCATCTGTAAAATCGACCTTTTCGAGTTTGACGATGAGATTGGTGACAGTGACATTGCTGGCATTGTCCAGTTCGAGGGTGAGCGGAATGGCCTGACCGGGCACCCATCCAGAGTGAGGTATGGCCAACACCAGCTGTAGTGGCCCCGACCTGCACCAGCAGCAGCAGAACGACTTCTCCACGTCCATGTGCACTGGCGCCTGCGCACACAATCACATTTCGACTCATTGAAAATAGTAAGTGGCCGTTTGCAGGGCGAGCATCATATTTCCAGCCCTGCACACTCACACCTATTTTTGTTAGAACGATATTTTGCCGTCCTTATGAATTCTATCAGATTAAACGGAATTTGACAAACATCATCTGTTTAATCTAATAGAAAATATGAGGAAGGGAAATATCGTACGAACAAAAATCGATTTGTGTGAGCAGGGCTTTAGCCGAGACATGCAAGCCCTGCAAGAGACAATCACGGTCAAGTAACGTGATATATTTTTTGCTACATAATCATCAAATAATAGGTAAATGAGTAAACAACACAAAATGATTGAATACCTAACTTCACGTGTTTCAACATGGCCCATAATAAAAATGAAATCATATCAATGATGGCAATCTAAAATAAGTCTGATCAGCTGTTTCCATTCACAACTTTTTGATCTTTTGAATATATGGGCCATGTTGAAACACGTGAAGTTAGGTAGCGCACGTCAAGAAAACTGTAAGGATCAGGGTCCCTCTAGTCATGCACATTTGATACTCCAATTTAAAATACTAGGAAACTGGGAGTAATCGGAAAGTAATCTAGTGACTCTCTGGACGGGTATTGCAAGCGACCTTGAGTTTTCCGGGCTCAAATTGAGGACGGCTGTTTCAAATTGATATCTTTCCAAACTATAAAATTCCGGGAAAAGTTTTATGGGCAGTGTAGCGAAATAGTTATTTGTATATCTATAGTGAAAAATATAGCTATTTCTCCTTGAGGGGAAAGTTTGATTTCAGCTTCGCCTCGGGCAACAATTTCCTTGAGGGAGAAATAGTTATTTGTTGACCGAGCGAAGTGAGGAAAACTTGTTATATAACACGAAATTATGTTTTAAAACACGAAATTACATGTAACAAGTTACATGAATTTTTAACATTGTTGTTAAATTTGTTATATAACCAAAGTTTACACAGTGTAAACGCAGCTCAAGATTCAAGTCGACGGTTTGGCATATCTCTTAATGTTTAAATGTTTATATGTTGCGCATTTACGGCGAAACGCAGTGATAGATTTTCATGTAATTTGACAGGTATGTTCCTTTTAAAATTGCGCGTCGACTTATATACATGGTTTTTGAAAATTTTGCATTTCAAGGATAATATAAAAGGAAAAAGGAGCCTCCTTCATACGCCAATACTAGAGTAAAAATCAAACTATAGAATTATTCATCATAAATCAGCTGTCGAGTGGATTATAAATCGCTTGCCATAACGCATGCAATTCAATACAAAGAACTTATAACTTGTCTGGGCGCCTAGATGTCTTCTGGTTTTCTCACGCTAAATTCCGGAAAGCGTTATATGATAATTAAATCTTGTGAAAGCATGATCTGATCAAATAAATTCGGTCCAAAAATGGATATTTCAAATTCGGTCGAAAAATAAAAAAATTATTGTTGAGTGTACTTAAGCCCATATTCCAATACACAAAAAATGGCCAATTTCTATATTCAAAGCTGCATGTCTTGTGAAATACTTCTGATAAAATTTCCAAATCAAGTGAGGATGTAAAAATTGTCCCCCTCTACCCACTACAATAAATAATACTTTTGATTCCAATACAATTCGAAAGTTACAGAAAATGTTAAAAATGGCCATTCCAGTTTTTCCATTTTTTTCGTGATTTTACTGTTGATCAAGAGTTTCTAAAACGAGTCTGATACATCATATACACTCACGATTGATTCCAAATTGTAGATAAATTCATCCTCTACGAGCTCAGCTGCCTAAAATCCATCTTGGATCACTCGGGCATATCATAGAACTGCCAAAACTGTTGATATGAGAAAAATATCTACAATTTCCGGCTTTTTCTCAACAATCAAATCTCACTTCACAAACATATTTTTTCATGAATCGTTTACAGCAGATGAAAGAAAAAATGCTATTGCACATTTCAAGATCAAGTATTGATTTTTATAATGAGGGGTTACAGAGATACATAGCTTTGAATAGAGAAATGGGTCATTTTTTGTGAATTGGAATATGTGCTTAAGTACGTACACTCAACAATAATTTTTTCATTTTGCGACCGAATTTGACTTATGATGCATGATTCTGGAACGCCTTGACGAGCCGAGAAGAATGAAGTGTAGTACGATGAAATCTGAGCATTGTGTCAAAAGTTATAGGTGTTTGAAATTTTGATCCTTGAGGTGTCCTTAAGGGCGCCTCTCCACTAGGAAATACTGAAATGAAGTGCATCTAGCGGGTGATTCTCATAGAACATGATCTCATGAACTTATGTCATTGTGCGAAATCTCAATGTGAGGACAATGTAGTTGCTGATGATGGTTGAAGCTGAAAATGAGGTGTTTTTCACAATACAAGGAGCATTGTTGTCAGGTGTACCTGGAAATTTATTTGAGATAGAGCGCTCTCCCTGATCTCAAATTGTAGAGCACAAAAATAGGCCCAGAGGGATTTTGAATTATATATCTATATGTTAACAATCGGAAAATATTGTTGATCAAAAACTAAAATTCATCAAAATTGATTTTTCCTTCAATTTTCACTCATTTTTGAAAAATCATAACTCAGTACTCATTGGAGAAAAGAGTTCCGAATGATTTTATTTTATTCAGAATTTTTTTATCTAAAAAAAGGCGAGAGCAAATTTTTCTGTCCGATTACGAGATTTGGCAGAAATAGCTGAAAACTGGAAAATGAGCCGATAATACAAGGTTTTTGGGTCACCCTGTATGTAGAACAAGGAAATTTTGAATGAAGAAATTGGTTTTGGACTTCTCTCATGTACCCAAATAATATATTAAAAATCAGAACCACAATATAAATTGCAAGCACATCCCCTTTTTTATGTCTATATTGACTGGACTAATAGGTAATTTTAGCATTCAAACATATATTTCATATGTTAATCAAATTTCTGGTTGAGGTATTTAATTTAGTTGGCTGAATGACTACTCTATTATGCTTCCTCATCTGAGCTTAGACCTTCTAACCTATTTCCAATGTAAGTTTTTAAAATAGAGATGCTTTGCATGTTATTTAAATGGAGTTACTTTTCCTCCCTAGGGAGTTTTTTAGTACCGAGAGCGAAAAAGTGACACTTTAGTATTATGTTCCAGGGAGTAAAGTAAGCACTTTACAGGAGGTGGAGGAAAAAGCATTTTACTAAAGTGTCACTTTTTCGCTCTCGGGAGGAAAAAACAGGAAAACTCCCTAGAGCGTAAAAGTAACTCCATTTAAATAACATGGGAAGCATCTCTATTTTAAAAACGTACATTTGAAATAGGTTAGAAGGTCTAAGCTCAAATGAGGAAGCATATAGAGTAGTCATTAAACCAACTAAATTCAATACCTCAACCAGACATTTGATCAATATATGAAATTTATGTTTGTATGCTAAAATTACCTATTACATACTTCATATTAGTATACTATTAAATTTTAGAAATATTTTTTTAATATTCCATGTTATTCAAAATACCAGCCAACAAATATTTTCCATCAACTAATCAAATTTGGAACTCACTCATGAGTGAGTCGGCCATTGTTGTTACAACTTTTGCCGACAGATAGCATATAGCGCTGTCGGCGGTGAATTGTGATTACTTCCAGCTGTTTACTTTCTAGATTATGTTGTAACACATTGTTACTGGTCACATAAGTTTTTAAAATTATTTTATTTGCAGTTTTTATAAAAATGTAGGTGGAGGAAAAATGTTGTGTATATCACGAGTGAAAAATGCTTTTTCTCCCTCAGGGAAATTGTTGCCCTCGGCTTCGCCTTGTCAATCTTTCCCTTCAGGGAGAAAAAGTGACATTTTTCACTTTAGATATACAAATAACTATTTCACTCGTGATGTACAGTCCGGGTCCTGTAGCTTTGCCTATCAGCGGCTAGTAGAGTACAATACTATCTGTTCAAAAACATCGAGCAATATCGAGGATTGCTCCAAAGTTTTGAATCAAATTATGTAAAGGTATATTTTATTGATGATTGTAATATATTTTACATGAAATAGACTATTTTATCAAAGAAAATAAAAAATAATATTGTATGAAAATGTATTGGGGTGATTTGAGTTACAGCTATCCAATATAAATAGATGGTTGTGCTCTAGTACAGTCTGTGGCAAAGTGTAGTAAAAATATAAAGAATCGGAAACCCTGTTCTCCCGCTATCATAATAGTGGACCTCACTATACTATAGGTAAGTGTATACTATTTGTTACCTTTGCGAGTGGATTGTAGTTGAGATCAATGGGCGAGATGACGGTGAATATAGCGGTGGCATATTCGCTGGAGTTCCAGGGTCGCTCGAGTGTGGCAGTTACCGAGTACCTCACAAAGCCTCGGTCGCCCTCGAACGACGCAGGAAGCCCGGGCGGCAGGCAAGCCGCGAACGAGAAGTTGTGCTGGCCAGGAGGCAGATGCAGCTCGCCTGCACAAATTCAAACACATCAATCATCATCCTCTAGCAGACAAAATAATAGAGAAAAACTAGCGTAAAAAATATAAATATCATGGTATAGGTCATTCATGTTCCAAATTACCGGGTGATTACAAATGAAATAGACAATTTCAATAGCCTGTACAAAATTAAAATGGTGTATTTCAACATAGTAAGTGATATAGGTTTGAAGGGAATTTCTTAAAGTTTATGTTGGTAGAACTGTTGCTGGCTATTGTTGGCTGCTCCGTGTTACAACAGCCAGTTTAGTTTAGCAATATGGCCGCTACTCAAGTGGAGAAAGCTTATTGTGTTCTTGAATTAGCAGAAACAAACTCTGTTACTGTTGTGCAGCGTCATTTCAGAACAAAATACGGTAAACCACCACCAACAAGGCAATCAATTTATGACTGGTATGAACGTTTTGAAAGCAGTGGATGTGTGTGTAAGAAGAAGAGTACTGGAAGACCTTCTGTTACAGAAGAAAAAATTGATAGTGTTCGTGATGTTTTTGTACGAAGTCCAGGAAAATCGACTAGATCAGCGAGTTTAGAATTGCAAATTCCTTAACCTACTGTGTGGAAAATTCTGCGGAAACGTTTGAAAATGACACCTTATAAATTGCAGTTAGTACAAAGTTTAAATGACAATGATAAAGTTGTACGTAAAAATTTTTGTCAAGAGATGCAACATTGTCTTGAAAATGACGACACATTGTTTAATCGCCTAATTTTCAGTGATGAATGCACTTTTCACATTAGTGGAAAAGTTAACAGACATAATGTACGAGTATGGGGAACAGAAAACCCAAGAGAGACTGTACAGCATATACGCGATTCTCCTAAAGTGAACGTGTTTTGCGCTTTATCTTGTGAAAAGGATTACGGACCTTTCTTCTTCCAAGAACCATCAGTAACCGGGAGAATTTATCTGGACATGTTAACCGAATGGTTAATGCCTCAACTCCATGAAGATAGTTGTAACTTCATTTTTGTACAAGATGGAGCTCCGCCTCACTGGTGCTCAGACGTCAGAGGGTATCTGGATCAACATCTTCCTAGACGATGGATCGGCCGTGCAAGTGAGGAAAACGTTGTGTTTCAGCCGTGGCCACCTCGTAGTCCGGACCTAACGCCCTGCGACTTTTTCTTGTGGGGCTATGTAAAAGACAGAGTTTTCGTACCACCGCTTCCTGTTGATATCGATGATCTTAAACAACGAATCACAAATGCTCTTGCTACAGTTAACAGTGAGATGCTTAGTCGTGTGTGGTCAGAATTTGACTACCGTGTTGATATCTGTCGTGTTGCAAATGGTGCACACATTGAACATCTGTAAATTTTCAATAAAAACTTCAAGAATTCTTCTATGTAATTATGTAAGTAATGATCTAAACTTTTAAATAATAAATTCTCTACAAGCTATTCAAACTGTCTATTTCATTTGTAATCACCCGGTATAGTGAGGTGGTCCACGTTATAATGGCAGTGGGAAAAGACAGTGGAGAAGGGTAGGAGGAGGCGGAGGAGGCGGAGGAGAAGAAGGAAGAGGAGGAGAAGGGAGAGAAAGAGGAAGAGGAGGAGGAAGAGAAAGAGGAAGAGGAAGAGGAGAAATAAGAAGAGAAGAAGGAATTGTTGAAAGATAAAGGAATTGGAGGAATCCAATATCTGCTGATGAAAGACTTGTAATAACATTAAAGTCATATTTTCTATGAAATATGAATGACATGTATTAGAATAGCCTTACTTTTGATTTCAAAGTGCAATAGATGCATTTTCTCTTTTGTATAATCGAATAATACAGGGGAATTCGGGCAAACATTAAATATACTAGTGTACTAGAAGATGGGAAAATGTAGTAGAACAAGCGCAATATTATGTATAAGACACGTTCCAAAAAACAAACCAGCTTGTTACAAAGTTTGATGCCACGCTCCGCTCCGCTCTGCGAGTAGACGCTTCCAGTGTGTTTCAGCTCATTACTTAACATGATATTGTTCACGACGCTCCTCAACGCCACACTCCGCTTTCAGTGTCTCTGTAAGCTTAATGAAACTTAAACTATAGTGAGATCTACTTCAAACTGTTGGTTGAATGGAAATCATTCATGTTATTTATAGATGTTTACAGTTTGAAGCGAACAGTGTTCGCTATTTAAAATATGTTGATGGAATTCTTCTTTTTTCTAACTTTTCTCATTAAAAATATTTATAATCCTCGTGTTTTTCCCTGTTTTGTCCTGTCGTTTTTCCTTGTTCTGTTCACTGATTCCATATTTATATTTCAATTCTTTATAAAATTTCGAGATATTCTCGAAACCCCAGTAAATTCTTATGCTCTTGAAAATGTGGAATTTTTGAAAAAACAGGTTTTAATCCAATTTCTTTCTCTTTCAGGGCTTATAACTCTCCAACAATGCATTGTATAAATTAATGCTTATCGTAGTTTTGTAGAGCATTGAATTATATTTAATTTATGTATAGTTTTATTATTTCAAGTTTTCCTTTCATTGTTATAGCAGCTTTAATGTGAGAGTAGAATTTTAAATTTTTCTAGTGTTAATTCAGTGGTTCCACACCTTAACAGAGACGATTAAGATGCGCAATTTTGCTATGTTCACCTCCTAACTAGTCTTAGTTGAGCTGCAAAGCCAAAAATTGTATTTCAGACACTCCCTGTCAATAATTGGATCAATAAATTATTGCGACATTGAAAATTTCACCCCCTCCATTAAAGCTGCTATAACAATGAAAGGCAAACTTGAAATCTTGAAATAATAAAATTAGAAATCAAATTGAGGAGAATTTAATGCACTTTTTGTGTAGTGTGGTAATTATTATTCATATTGAATGAAAAAGACTAAGAAATTGCCAAAAACCACTGATTTATTGATAATTAGAAAGACCGGTTTCGGTCTTTGACAATGGTGTAATAACCGATACCGGTCTTTCTAATTATCAATAAATCAGTGGTTTTTTGACAATTTCTTAGTCTTTTTCATTCAATGAGAATTCAATGCTCTACAAACCTACGATAAGCATTAATTTATACAATGCATTGTTGGAGAGTTATAAGCCCTGAAAGAGAAAGAAATTTGATTAAAACCTGTTATTTCATCAATTTTACACTTTCAAGAGCGAATATCTCGAAAACTGTCGGAAAAATGCAAAACACCAACGAACAAAAATTGTGGAAAATCTATCAAGCTTAATTTTTGAATAGTTAGTCATGTCGGTTGAACGCATTGTTCCCAAGATATAAAGAGTGGAAGCAAAAGGCTAAAAAATACAACATTTAAACCACCCTCAACCCCTTAGCAAATGAGGTAGGGATGGGGACTTTTGATATGTTATCCTCTCAACTAGTCCCAACAAAGCTACAAATTTAAAATTGTGTTCAAAGCATTCCTTCCAAATTCCTTTGTCAATGATTGGTCTAATGTTGCATGGATTTTTCACAACGATTTTTAAAAAGTTGTAAGAGCAAAAATATCAATAAATTTGAGGCAAACGTGTTTTTTTCAAAAATGACACACCTTCAAAAGCGGATATCCCGAAAACTATACAAGATATAAAAAAGTTCAGAGATTAATAATTTAGGAAATTAGGTAAGATTCAATTTTGTAAAGAACAGTCATGTTTGTAAAGTACATAGTTTTCTAGTTATATGCGAAAAACCAATAAGTTAAATGTTACCTTTGAACCACCCCCTTAGCACAGAGGGCAGGGGTGCTATTACCTCTTTACCTTCTTTTAAGCATTCATTTCCTGGACTAATAGAACTGAGTTCCCGTGTGGGGATTTGCTAGTTACATCCATCGGGCGCGTCCCCATTGGAATTGGGGGATGCTCACTGGCACTGCAGCCAGCAGTGTCAGGGGGTAGTGGCGAAATTGAATAGTCACCGTGAAAAAAAAACTGGACTGGTCCTCCAGGTTGGGGGTTGGACGTGAGGTCAGCAGCCTCACCCTGTAAAAAATCAACTCACGCTTCGAACACAAGCAATCAGCCTCGGATCGGGACAGGAATAACGGAAAATAGAAACGGCCTTCAATCACACAAAAGAAACTGGAAACGGAAATTTGTTGTAAAGATAGCATCCTGGAATGTGCAAACACTGATGAGGGCAGGTAAGATGATGGAAGTGTATGAGATGAAAAAATTTGATGTAGATATCCTAGCCCTGCAAGAAGTTAGATGAAGATCAGGAAGAGTTGACAAAAAGGATTTTAGCTTGTACTACAGTGGGAACACAGAAAGGTCGGGTATGTATGGAACTGCATTCATGGTAAACGCCAAGTTAAGGAAAGGTTTGTTGGTTTTCGAACCCATATCTGATAGATTGTGCAAATTGAGGATCAAAGGTTGTTTCTGGAACACAACAATGCTTTCAGCCTATGCTCCAACTGAAGAAGCATCAGAAGAGGTCAAAGAAACCTTCTATGATCACTTAACGAATTTAGTCAGCAAGATTCCCAAACATGGCATGAAAGTATTGCTAGGAGACTTCAATGCTAAGATAGGAAAAAAGGTCTTCTTAGCGGAGGTAGCAGGAAAAAATACCCTCCACGAGGAATGCAATGAGAATGGTAGAATGCTTGCTTAACTGGCTGAGGAGCAGGCTCTTGTTATTGCCAGTACAAAATACCAACATAAAAAGATTCATTTAGGCACATGGAAGATACCGGGAACCAATATTGTGAACCAGATAGATCATGTTCTGGTCTCAAAAAGACATGCTAGCTCCATAGAAGATGTCAGAGCAGCAAGGGGTCCAAATTGTGACTTGGATCACTTTATGGTGAGAGCAACAGTGATCCAGAGATTATCAATGGCAGATAAAGGACCCAAGAAAAATAGGTTCAAATGGGATTTGGAGAAGCTAGCAAATACAGAAATTAGGCAACAATTCGAAAATACCATGAATAGGGAACTCGACAAATCCTTATGTGAGATAGCACAGGAGGGGAGTAAAAATGATATTGAGAGATTGTGGACCAGAACTAGGCAAGCAGTAATACAAGCATCACAACAAACTATAGGAGAAAAAAGGAGTGAAAGAAGAACGGAATGGTATGACGAGGAATGTAAGGAAGCAGTACAAAAAAAGAATGAAGCAAGAGCATCAGTGTTACAAAGAGAAACCTGCCAAAACGTAGAAAAATATAGAGAAAAAAGAAGAATAGCCAACAAAATTATAAGAAAGGCAAAACGAGAACATATATGAAAAGTAAACTCAAGAACTTTGAGGTACTAAGAACGTTGAATGAGACAAGAAAGTTTTATAAATCACAGAAAGTTGTCAGTGTAGGATTTCAATCCAAAGTCAAGGCATGCAAGGACAAAGATGGCAATGTGATAATAGAGGAAAATCAGATTACTGAAAGATGGGCAGAGTACTTTGAAAATATATGCCCAAGTGTAGAGGACCCACCAAACATAGAACAATAGATGTCAAACTATCAGTCTGCTGATTTAGAGGTAACAGAACCAAGTCTTCAAGATATAAAAGAGGCTGTGAGTAAATTAAAGAATGGAAAGGCAGCTGGAGAAGATAATGTTACCGCGGAAGTGTGGAAATATGGAGGAGAAGCTGCAGTGAAGTGTCTGCACAGGATAATAATATTGATATGGAGGACAG
The DNA here is from genome assembly GCF_014356525.2 of Nilaparvata lugens. Classification (NCBI taxonomy): domain Eukaryota; kingdom Metazoa; phylum Arthropoda; class Insecta; order Hemiptera; family Delphacidae; genus Nilaparvata; species Nilaparvata lugens. The sequence goes on from NC_052507.1 coordinate 53,357,124, forward strand.
AAAAGATGCCAAGTGAATGGAAGAAAGGTCTTATTTGCCCAATTTTCAAAAAAGGGGACAAACTGCTGTGCAACAATTATCGAGGGATAACCCTACTGGACATAGCTTACAAAATATTTTCAAAAGCTTATCAGATTTTCACCCTAAGGCAAATAATGGAAAAGTTTTATGAACATAACATCAATCTACACATGCTCTTCATCGAGAATTAAAGTGCTGGAAGCTCTAGAAAAATACGGGTTCCCTAGAAAACTAATAAACTTAGTGAAAATGACCCTGAGTGAAACAAAAGGTATGGTTCTGAGTGAAGGGAGAGTGCGCAGGGAGTTCACAATAACAGATGGCATGAGACAGGGTGACGTACTATCGGCCTTACTCTTCAATATTGTTCTTCAGAGGGCAATAGAGAGCGTTGACAGGAGAGGCAATATCACAAATCGAATGACGCAGGTCTTAGCGTATGCAGATGATGTTGTTATTATTACAAGAAGCATGCTGTCATTGGAGGAAGTCTTCCTGCAGATCAAGAATGAAGCCAAGATAGTAGGCCTTGAAGTAAACGAACAAAAAACTAAATATATGGAAATGAACACCAGAGGACTTAGAAATCCACGAATCACCAAAATAGGAGAAAGCACGTTTGAAAAGGTTACAAGCTTCACATATTTAGGAACAGAAATTGACTGTAGAAATAAAATATCTTTAGAAATTAAACACAGGATAATGCTTGGCAACCGTGCGTACTTTGCAAATAGCAAACTGCTCAAGTCTAAACTCCTCACTAGAAACACAAAAATGAAGATTTACAGAACGCTCATAAGACCAGTTGTCACATATGGATGTGAAGCATGGACAATCTTGCAAGAAGACTGCAAAGCTTTACTGGTGTTTGAGAGAAAGCTGGTTAGGAGGGTCTAAGGTCCAGTACATGAAAATTGTTCATGGAGAATAAGAAAGAATGCCGAAATAGAAGCCATCCTGCAAGGTGGAAATATTCTCCGGTTCGTCAAGGTAAGAAGAATAAGGTGGCTTGGACATGTTGAAAGAATGGCCGATGAACGAATGCAAAAAGGAATGCTATATAAGAAACTGGAAGCTGTAAGAAAAAGAGGGAGGCCGAGCGTTTGATGGATGCAGGATGTGTAGAGAGACTTGAGAGCGATGAGAGTGAGAGGTTGGAGGCGAAAGGCAGCAGACAGAGACGCTTGGAGGCAGATTATAGAGGAGGCCAAAGCCCACATCGGGCTGTAGCGCCAGGATAAGTAAAGTAAATAGAACTGAGTTAAAAAAGAAAAGAGTTGAAAAATTTGGAAAAATCAATTGCACAAAAAGAAGCTGAATTTGAAGAGCTGAAACCGAAGTATGAAGTTCAAAAGAAGAAAGTACTCAATAGTTACTCCTAGAACAGGATAGTAGCTCCTATTTTACTTGAAACTTTCTTATTTCTCTGATTATCATGATTTTGTTTCAGTTTTAACGGTATACTTTATGATACCGGTATATCAACTGTTCATTCTTGTTCAAAATGTTCAATTAGGATTTTATTCGCCAATAAAATATTTTTTTCAATTATTGAATAATACATTTTCATAATTGAGATAAAAAATTTCTGATAATTGATTATATTTCTGCATTATTGAAAAACAATCTGGCAAAGGTTGCGGAGCTAGAAACGGATGATAGACAAAGATAACAATACCAATGTTAATCAAATACTGACATAATAATGTGGACTTCACCATAGAATCATATTTACTTACTGTTTCCTCCTCCAGCCAAGTTATACTTGAAAGTGTAATACTCCTCATCATCCGAGTAGACTATATTTTCCAATTGAGTCCTGCCCTCAATCTTCACTTGTTCTGACCATTTCACTTCTCCCTTACCCACAAATTTTATCTGCAAAGCTGTAAAAAATGATAAATTTATTTATTTCACAATACAAAATGGAAAATTCAATTTACTAACAGCGATTTTAATGTTGCAAAATTACAGCAAATGCGTAACAAAGTCAAACACAAACATATAAACACAAAAATTTAATTTATTGACAGCGATTTTATTGTTTTGTATTCCAATTAATAGCTCTGTTCATAATCATTATACTATAGTACATAGAAAATAACTTCTGACTTGGAGGGACATGCGGATCAGAGAAAAGTAGGGATACAGCTGCAGCGATGTTGACGTTCTGTAAAGCAGCCAGCGTAGTGAGTGTTCAACTGCTCATAATAAAATACGTAAACGATGTTTCCTCTCTGAAATCACTGTGACCACCAAGGCTAATCGACAAATTGGCAACTGCACTTCTTTCTATGACTCTATTCATCACTGTAATTGGCTGATGATCTCCCTTCATTTCTCTGCTCCGCAAATCCCTCCAAGTCAAAAGTAATTTTGTATGGACTATAGTATAATGATCAGGAACAGACTATTAATTGGAATACAAGACAATTTTTTCTTAATACAATATATAAAAGACGTTCAAACGCATAAGCAGCAGGCATCCAGACATCAAGTCTGGATCAAACATCCAGGCATCAATATTTTCAAGTTCTTAAAAAGTGGTTTACAATGTGCCTGGCTATGAACATGAGCAATTATTCTTACAGCTCTTTTTTTTTAAATGAAAAGCCGCTTTACTAGTCTTTGCCCCATGCTACAATGCCATAAGATAGATGACTATGCATATAAGCAAGGTACACTGTAAGTAAAACATCAGAGTTGACAATGAATTTCAATCTTTTGAGCAGAAAAAGGCCTTTATTAGACATTCTACCATGTAGCATATTGATGTGTATCTCGTCTTTTATATATTGTATTAAGAAAAAATTGTCTTGTATTCCAATTAATAGTCTGTTCCTGATCATTATACTATGGTCCAAACAAAATTACTTTTGACTTGGAGGGATTTGCGGAGCAGAGAAATGAAGGGAGATAATCAGCCAATTACAGTGTTGAATAGAGTCATAGAAAGAAGTGCAGTTGCCATTTTGTCGATTAGACTTGGTGGTCACAGTGATTTCAGAGAGGAAACATCGTTTGCGTATTTTATTATGAGCAGTTGAACACTCACTACGCAGGCTGCTTTACAGCACTTCAGAATACTCTACACAGTAATTTCCAAAAACTTAGAGAAAGACTTGGTAATGTAAAAAGCTCTTATGAGTTTTGGAGTGCAGTGAGGCAATTCAAAGGAAGGAAAAGTACATCCAATGATATCAATTTAAATATTTGGTTCGACTTTTTAAAAGATAAATATAGAGAATTAAATATAGCTGTAGCACCAGAATTACAAGACGCTACCCATCCTTATTTAGATAAACCGATCATGCTGGAAGAATTTAAACTCGCACTTAAAAAAATGAAAAATAAGAAGGCTCCTGGTCCCGATAATGTAAGCAATGAGTTTTATAAATCCCTACCTCTTCAATGGAAATATTATATTCTAGCTCTTTTCAATCTGGTTTTGAGTGAAAAAAATTTACCGCAGGAATGGTCCCGGTTGAAGATGTTCTTCTTATTGAAAAAAGGAGATCCGCTGGATCCAAATAATTATAGAAGTATAGCACTTCTAAATTTTGGAAACTCGAATTTCAGCTTGGGTAGAGAGTTGTTCATTACTACCGGAGGGTCAAAGTGGGTTTCGAAGAGGGCGTAGTTGCATGGACAATGTATTTGTTCTTAACACGCTCATATACAATAGTGTAGAATTTCAACATAAAATATTGTATGCAATATATGTAGATTTCCAAGCCGCTTTTGACTCAGTCCCACAAAATCAACTCTGGCATAAATTAGGAACGTTAGGTGTTAGTGTTAAACTGATAAGAGTTCTGCACCAGCTTTATGTGAATGCGAGATTGGATATAGGTAGTCAGAGGGGATTGATAGCCATAGAGAGGGGGGTTTTGCAGGGGGACACAATCTCTCCTTTGTTGTTCTCTCTATACATATCAGATATGGACTCTTATTTCAGAGGAAAGGGTTTTCGCGGTACCAGAATAAATGAACATAATGATATATTAATGTTGCTCTACGCAGACGACATAGTTATTCTGGCTGACAGCGTTCCTGATGTGAGAAATAAACTAAGTTGTCTATCTGAATATTGCAATGAGCTAGGATTGAAGGTTAATACAGATAAGACTAAAATTGTTCCATTTCATAGAGGCAGGTTAAGAGGAAATTTGAATTTCAGTTATCAAGGGGAAAAAATAGAAGTTACTAATAAATATAAATATTTGGGAGTAGAATTTAGTAGTTCAGGTCGGTTTGTAAATTTTTGTAAATTAGTTCTGAGTAAGGCAAAGAGTGTGACCGCTTGTGTCATGGGAGTTCTGGGTAAAGCTAAGTCTGAGTCTTGGGACGGTAAAATGAAATTGTATGAGGCTACGGTGCTGCCCGCTGTCCTATACGGCTCTGAAATCTGGGCTCTAGGATATCTGGATTTGATAGAGAAGGCACAGTTACAGTTTTTTAAGAGACTTCTACTATTGAATAAGTACACACCTAGCTTTGCTTTAAGACTTGAAACTGGAAGGTTGAGGTTGTCACATATAATTTTTTGTCAAGCATTGAATTTTTATATCAACGTTTTGAAAATGCCATCTCATAGATATCCAAAAATGTGTATGAATAAACTGTTAGACTTAAGCACTAACGATAATAGAATAAATGAGAATAGAAACAACTGGATCAATCTAATGAAAGAACAAATGTCTCTTGCTAACTTAAGATACTTTTTAAATGTAGATTTCACTATATTGGAGAAAGAAAGTGACTATATTATTAGGAAACATGCAAGAGCTTTGTATATGGCAGATATAAGTAAAGCAATAGAGTCCAGATCTTTTCCTGGTTACATAGTTTTAAATCCAAATTTCATTTTAGGGGAGCAGCTAGGATGTATCATGTCATTTTCTAGAGTCAGATGCATAACACAATTGCGGATGGCAACGCAGATGAGTATGTATTTGTTTATGGATGGAAGTGGCACCTTTTTTGATTGTACTATCTTATGCCCTCTAAGTAATTTTCAAGAGGAGGAGAGTCTGTTTCACTTTCTTATTGGATGTCCCATGTACAATGATATCCGGCGACGTTATCTGGCCAAATACTCTGTTAACATTGCTCAGGACGAAGATAAAGTTTTGATTCTCTTGTCGAATCTAAACAGAGATAAAATAAATGATATCTATTTTTATACCAATGCAGCTATTCGGATAAGACGAACAATATTAAGTTTAACTGGATGATATGGTGTAGCTTGTACTTGAATCCACATTATTGATTGATTGTTATTTTTCGAATTTAATATGTTTTATTGCAACCTCCAATATTAGCGTTGTTGTTTATTTCCATGTTATTTTTTCCATGTATTTTTGCAACTCATTTGTGTAACATTATGTTGAACAAATTAAATGATTTATTTTATTTAATACAAGACAAGTTTTTCTTAATACAATATATAAAAGACGTTCAAACGCATAAGCAGCAGGCATCCAGACATCAAGTCTGGATCAAACATCCAGGCATCAATATTTTCAAGTTCTTAAAAAGTGGTTTACAATGTGCCTGGCTATGAACATGAGCAATTATTCTTACAGCTCTTTTTTTTTAAATGAAAAGCCGCTTTACTAGTCTTTTCCCCATGCTACAATGCCATAAGATAGATGACTATGCATATAAGCAAGGTACACTGTAAGTAAAACATCAGAGTTGACAATGAATTTCAATCTTTTGAGCAGAAAAAGGCCTTTATTAGACATTCTACCATGTAGCATATTGATGTGTATCTCGTCTTTTATATATTGTATTAAGAAAAAATTGTCTTGTATTCCAATTAATAGTCTGTTCCTGATCATTATACTATGGTCCAAACAAAATTACTTTTGACTTGGAGGGATTTGCGGAGCAGAGAAATGAAGGGAGATAATCAGCCAATTACAGTGATGAATAGAGTCATAGAAAGAAGTGCAGTTGCCATTTTGTCGATTAGACTTGGTGGTCACAGTGATTTCAGAGAGGAAACATCGTTTGCGTATTTTATTATGAGCAGTTGAACACTCACTACGCAGGCTGCTTTACAGCACTTCAGAATACTCTACACAGTAATTTCCAAAAACTTAGAATATTATCATAATCAAAATTTAAATCAAAAACTTAGAATATTATCATTATTCAAATTTAAATCAAACTCCAACAATTGAGTTTCATCCCTGTTAAGACACAGAAAATTTGCCGCAGTCATTACCACCTAAATTTTGTAAATCTGGATGGTAAATTAGTGCCGCAGGCCATTTTCAACAATTGAATGAACAAAACTGTGATAAAACAAATTATTACATTTAATCTGTATATCTAGGTCATTAGCAAACACGAAATGTTGAAAAGTCATTAATTATTACAGCTGCAGGAAGGTCATTAAAATCGATAATAAAGAGTCAAGGCAGAATCAGAATATGTCATAAAAATAGTTGTGCAAATATGGTTTTGAACAAAACCATTATTATCATTATTATTTATTATTATTTATTATTATTATTTGAATATACAATATTTCTGTTTACTTTGATTTCAGAAAATTACTTCAGCAAAAAATATTTAGTTATGAAAGTTAATTGATACGATTTAAGGAATGAGAGGTTTGTTGTACCATTTACTTCGAATAATTTAGCCAGAAACACCTTAATCTACATTGTACCAAAAACTTTCAATGATAATTGAAAGTTTAAAATGAAACTTTACCCGATAATTGTGCTGAATTTGTTTGCGCCTATTGAAAAGAAATACAAAATTTGGTTGAATAATTAAAATTTAGATGTAGCATAATGTAATTCATTACTAATGTATTGCATTGTTGTAATTCATTCCTTTCTATTTTTGTATGTATATTCAGGTTGACTATACATTATAACACTTTTGAGATTTTTGACAGCTGAGCCAACTATTAGTTAGTTAATATCATGATAATTTTAACTGTTAGGTAAATTCTTGTAAAAATAAAGTTCACTGATATATGTATATTTATATTTGGTACCTTGTCAAGCAGCCTCTTTGAGGTTCACTGATATATAAAGCTTGATAAATAGCTTGATTATATAAAAGCTTGAGGTTCACTGATAAATAAAGCTTGTGGGGGTGTAGCAATTTATGTGAAAGATGGTATCAAAACAAAAGTTTTAATCACATCTAAACAAGAGTATTGTTCCAGACCAGAGTATATGCTACTTGAATTATCCTTATCTAGTACTGATAAATTACTCGTTGGTATCGGTTATCGCCCACCAAAAATAGGTCATTTTACAGATTTCGAAAATGCCTTGCTTTCTTTTATGCCTTGTTATAACCATATACTAGTTATGGGGGATATGAACACCGACTTGAACATGACAAATCTTAACTTTGACTACTTTCAACTGACTACAATTTTCTAATGCCTAAACATGACTATTTTACCTCTCGATCCAACTCATTATACTAATGAATCAGACACACTCATTGACCTTCTCATTGTTAGTGATCCCAACGAGATTGATCAAACAGGCCAAATCCCAATCCCAGCTATTTCTGGACATGGTTTGATCTACTGTATACTTTCCCATAGGATACCTAATCCAGAACAGAAAATTATCACTTATAGAGACTTCAAAAACTTTGATGAAGCCGCCTTCCTGTCTGATGTGGCTCAGACTCCATTGCATCAAATTGAAGCGTTACCCTCAGTTGATGACATGGTCAAGACTTTGAGAATTGGACTTAGACTTTGTATGACAAACATGCACCTAATGTGACAAGGAGGATTAATAGAAAACGACGAGTACCGTGAATGACTGAAGACACACTTAATTATGATGGTACGTAGAGACAAAGCACATAGAAAATTTAAAAAGACATTTGGCTTGGACAGTTTAATAGAGTATAGGAGCCTTAGAAATAGAGTTAAACAGGAATTAAGGAACTCAAAGATTAGGTACTTGAATTCGTTCATGACAAACAATAGACAAGACTCTAAATCACTTTGGCAGGGAATAAAAGAATTCGGGCTTGGCAAACAGGAATCGAATCCCCAAATTGACTTACCATTGAACAATATAAATAATCATTTCGTTTCACACTCCAACCAACGCGACGAAGTTGTCATTGCTAATCATATCAATGATCTTGAAGAGCAGGTTACAAACTTAGATATACCAATTAATGATAAATTTCATTTCCATCCAATCTCAGAAGAAGACACTTTCAAAGCAATTCAACGTATTCATAGTAATGCTATGAGTGTAGACAAAATTCCTATTAAATTTATCAAGAAGATGTTATTTTCTGTTTTACCAACCATTACATACATTTTCAACAAGTCACTTGAAGAAGGCAATTTCCCTGAAAACTGGAAGTTTGCTCTGGTTCGCCCTCTAAATAAAGTTCCATCACCCAATAAAGTTGAGGATTTTAGACCAATCAGTATTCTACCTGCATTGTCCAAAGTGCTAGAAAGACTCATTCATGCTCAAGTTGTAAAATTTCTAGACAACAATAGCAAGCTTCATAACTTTCAATCAGGCTTTAGGAAATTCCATTCAACTGAGACAGCTCTGCTTCTTATCACTGATGATATAAGGTTAGCTATGGACCAAAGAAAATGCACCATCCTCACCTTATTTGATTTTTCAAAAGCATTCGATACTGTTGATCATACAGTCCTTTTGAATAAGTTGGCTATTCTTGGTTTCAGTCACAACTCGTTAGTTTGGTTCAAATCCTATCTGTTAGGTAGGAAACAATGTGTATCTGTCTGTGACAAAAAGTCAACTTGGAAAAACGTTATGCATGGAGTACCACAAGGTTCAAATTTTAGGCCCTCTTCTCTTCACCTTGTATGCTAATGACCATTCTTCCATTATCAAATTCTCCAGTTTCCATACTTATGCAGACGACCTTCAAATCTATTTAAGCTGTCCCATAACAAAAATTAATGAAACAGTTGGAATAATGAATCAGGTTATCAATTCTATAGTGGAATGGACAAAGAAAAATGGCCTTAAGCTTAATCCCATCAAAACACAACCCCTTATAATTGGATATTCTCGTCTTATAAACAATATTGACCTTGAATCGATTCACAAAATTAGTGTAGACGGTAATGACATTCCTTACTGTAGCTCAGTTAAAAATTTAGGCATTATTATGAATAATACTCTTGATTGGTCAGAGCAAGTTAACAAAACTTGTAAAAAGGTATTCTCAGCCATGCACGCATTGAAGAAAATGCACGATATCCTCCCTAGAAACATTAAATTATTATTGGTTCAATCTCTCATCTTCCCACATTTAATGTATTGTAATTATGTTCTCAACGATAGTTGAGTCACACTGAATGATAAACTACAGCGTTGCCAAAATTATTGTCTACGTTTCATCTACTCTCTCCAATGCCATGATCATATCACCCCAGCCCACATTGCTAGTTCAACATTAAAGCTTCCCGATCAAAGGCTTTTTCGAATAGTCAAGCTTGTTAGAGATATCTTGAAATACGGTAATCCGAACTATTTTAAAGATGATTTCAAATTTGTCTCTGAAGGTAGGAGGATAGATAGATGCTTCACATAACAGAACCGGAGAAAGTACTTTAAGGATACCCAATCATCGAACTACTATTTCCACAAAATTCTTCCTAGTTAGTGCCTGTCGAGCATGGAATGCACTTCCCGTTACTATCAGGTCCATCGAGAGCCGAGCGAGCTTCATCCTGACTTCAAGAAAATATCTTTTGGAACAAATGAAACTGTCCAGCCCTAAAACGATCACATCCCTCACCCATCCCACAAATACAAACCTATAAACCTGTTATAGAATAAATTATATAAATATATATTATATATAAACTCATGTTATTTTAATTATTACAGCATACTGCTGTATATTACTGAAAGTTTAATACCCTGATCTACTTTCAGCCTACTCCATTTTAATAATCAATGATTTGATCTTACTTACTTATATAATTATTTTACTTTATTTATTTTCTGTTTTTTTTTCTCTTAAATCTTCATATTAACTAAAACTTTTACAATATTTTCATATTTAAATAAATCCTTAGTTGAATTAATGAAATTAACGTTTTGGTAGAGAGTTAGTGGGAAGGATACTTCGAATATTCTTTCCAAAGAATAGACATTGATAAGTCAAAAGCTCCGCCAATTTATGTAGATGCATAACAATATTATCTATTTTATCTATAGTTATTACAAATTGCTTTTTTTCATATCATATACAGCTCAATAATTATTTTCTTAGTTTATATTTTGTAAATTCATCTATAATTTTGCTGTATTGTAAGCTATTGTATATGAGTGTATAAGCCAGTATATATTGTAATCTACATAAAGTACTCAATCAAACAATCAATCAATATATGTATATTTATATTTGAATTTACATGTTTCGTATATGGTACCTTGTCAAGTATCCTCTTTGAGGTTCGCTTAAGGTAGCTCATTTATTCAATAAACGTTTTTTCTATTCTATTTTACTAAATCAATCACTTAAAAAGTGAGTAATTTTTATTGCAACCAAAGTCGGCCATTGGCAAGACTTTGGTACATCTTTAATCTGTAATCATTGACACCGTGCTGAGAACAACTGTCTTCTGGATTCCATATTTCGCACTCTCTGAGACCCCAAGGCGACTGAGATATGCTGAAACCTTTTGTCTGATCACTCCAACACTAGAGATAATGACAGGGACAGTTGAAACTTTCTTCTGCTTCCAGAAATCCTTGATCTCAGCAGCCAGGGGAAAATACTTGGATATTTTCTCACTGTAATATTGTTCCAAGTTGTGGCAACATGGTATGCCAACATCAATAAAAATAGTCTCTCTGGCTGTCTTGTCCATGAGGATAATGTCTGGCCGGTTGTGCACAACTGTCCTGTCAGTCAGCACAGAGCGATCCCAATACATCTCAATGTAGTCCAGTCAATATAGACATGAGAAAGGAGGTGTGCTTGCAATTTATATTGTAGTTCTGATTTTCTAATACATTATTTGGGTACATAAGAGAAGTCCAGAACCAATTTCTTCATGCAAAATTTCCTTGTTCTAGATACAGTATGGCCCAAAAATGTTGTATTTTCGGCTCATTTTCCAGTTTTCAGCTATTTCTGCCAAATCTCGTAATTGGACAGAAAAATTTGCTCTCACCTTTTTTTAGATTATGAAATTCTGAATAGAATGAGATCATTCAGAACACTCTATCTCCAATGAGTACTGAGTTATGATTTTTCAAAAATGAGTGAATTTGAAGGAAAAATCAATTTTAATGAATTTTAGTTTTTGATAACAATATCTTTTGATTGTTACCATCTAGATGCATAATTAAAAATCCCTCTGAGCGTATTTTTGTGCCCTACAATCTGAGATCAGGAAGAGCGCTCTATCTCATGTAGATTTCCAGGTACACCAGACAACAATGCTCCTTGTATTGTGAAAAACACCTCATTTTCAGCTTCAACCATCATCACCAACTACATTGTCCTCACATTGATATTTCGCACAATGACATAAGTTCATGTGAATATGTTCTATGAGAATCACCCGTTAGACGCACTTCATTTCAGTATGTTCTAGTGGAGAGGCGAGCTTGAGGACACCTCAAGGATCAAAATTTCAAACACTTACATAACTTTTGACACAATACTCAGATTCAATCGTACTGCACTTCATTCTTCTCGGCTCGTCAAGGCGGTCCAAAATCATCCATCATAAGTCAAATTCGGTCGAAAAATGGAGGCCTTCGATACACTGGATCATGCTATTCTCATAGACAAGCTTAAGCATTATGGCATGGGTAGGTCTCCACTCAAACTGATTCAGGGCTACCTGGGGGGTCGCAGACAGGCGGTGCTGGCTAATGGAGTTCTCTCTGAGATCAGGGATTGTGTTGACTGTGGAGTGCCTCAGGGCTCTGTCTTTGGGCCTCTGCTATTTCTGATTTCAGTTAATGACATAGCTCAGGTGAATGGCAGGTGTGTTGTCTGTTATGCGGACGAACATATAGCATCTTCAATGCTGGTCACGAGATGGGAGGCTGAGGGCAGCTATGGTGGAGACTGGGGCGATTGCATCGGACTGGTTCTCTGCCAATCGCTTTCTCCTCAATGAAGACAAAACACAGTCTATTGTGTTCAATCTCAGAAATGGGAATGAGTACAATTTTGCCCCCGTCAAGCTGTTAGGGTTTACCCTTGACAGGAAGCTTTGATGGGGCAAGCTCATTAAGACAGTCTGCGCCAGGTTGAGAAGAGTGGTTTTCCTGCTGAGAGGTCTAAAATACAGTGTGCCACCTCATTATCTTAAAATGTGTTATTTTGGCTTTTTTCAGAGCGTGATTCTATATGGCCTACCACTCTGGGGTGGAGCCACAGATGTCGCCCGAGTCCTTCGTCTCCAGAAGAAGACCCTGAGGATTATTTGTGAAGCTGGTAGATTAGCCCACTGTCGCCCGCACTTTATCAAAGAGAGGATCCTTACCGTCTTCTCCCTCTATGTTCTTCATAGCCTTTGCAGAACACATGCAAACCTGGGGGTTGCTCGTGACCCGACAGAGCTTCCACCCGTATGAGACTAGGGGTAGACTCAGGCTGGATGTACCCTACCAGAGTCTGAGCAGAACTCGGACTGATCTGGCCCATATGTCAATCAGCCTCTATAACAGGCTGCCTCTGTTGGCCAGGGACCTGCCTGCTGGGCGGTTTCGAGGGGCTCCGAAGAGCCTGCTGACGGATCACCTTCTGTACTCACTCCGTGAATTCTTTATATTGGAGAACAGTGAAGTGAGTGCTTATATTCTTATTTGATTTCTGCTTTAGGACAGCTGTTTTTATTTTTATTACTTTCCTTGCCCTATTACCATAGATAAGGGAAGTATTGCTTTCCGAAAAAATTAAGGTTCTATATGTTTCAAGGTCCCCTGAATCCAAAAAAGTGGTTTTTGGGTATTGGTCTGTATGTATGTATGTATGTATGTGTATGTGTGTGTGTGTGTGTGTGTGTGTGTGTCTGTGTACACGATATCTCATCTCCCAATTGACGGAATGACTTAATTTGGAATTTAAGGTCCTTCCCCTATGAGGATCTGACACAAACAATTTCGAACAAATCCAAATCAAGATGGCGGTAGAATGGCGAAAATGTTGTCAAAAACAGGGTTTTTCGCGATTTTCTCGAAAACGGCTCCAACGATTTTGATAAAATTTATCTAGAAAAGTCATTGATAAGCTCTATCAACTGCCACAAGTCTCATATCTGTAAAATTTCAGGAGCTCCACCCCATCAATGCAAAGTGTGATTTTGGATTCCCAATTATCAGGCTTCAGATACAATTGAAACAAAAAATTTCAAGTGGAAAAGATTGAGCATAAAAATATCTACAATTAATGTTCAGTGACATTTCCACATAAAATTGAAAATAAGCTCGAAATTTGAGAAAATGTGTTTATTTAATAATGCAAAATGTTGGCAACTGTTGATTCTATTAAATCCTAGTTAATTAATTCCATCATCTAATGTTATTTTAGGCAGTCCAAAACAGGCTCCTCACTTGAGAGACTAATTGATTCTGACGATTGTGTATCCATGCATGATTTTCCCTGAGATAAACTGCTTTTTGATATGCTTTTTTATAATGTGCAATGCCTTAAAAATAAAGTGAATTATCTGGAATTTTTTCTTAGCTCAAACATGAAATTCAAAATGATGTGTCCATCTGAGCATTGGATGTGCTTGGATGATCTAAAACTTTTTAAAATTGCTGGATATGAGTTGGTAGCCTACTTCTACCGAAGTGAGTTCCAGTGAGGTGGTGTTGCTATATATATATATATATATATATATATATATATATATAGAGAGAGAGAGAGAGAGAGAGAGAGAGAGAGAGAGAGAGAGAGAGAGAGAGACATCTGTGATTGCCCACTTTGCATGCATTAACATTTATATGCACTGTGTTGAAAAAGAGCATGAATTTGCATGTGTATCCCTAGTATTTTTATGTTGCCTTCGAAATTCATTAAACTCACTTGAAGGACTTGTCATTCAGTTAGCCAACTTAAATTCAGGTTTTAACATAATTGTTGGCGGTGACTTCAACATTGAAATGTTGAAGGCTGACAACAGGACAAGGGAGTTCATTAATCTACTCAAATCTCTGGACCTCTATGTGGCTAACTGGCATCCCACTAGATTGGATGCCTGCCTTGACAATGTGATTACAATCTGAACATTGGCAATAACATTAGTTGTTCAATTGTAAATCCTCTCCTAAGTGACCAGCTGGCACTCGGCTGCAATGTGGAATTGCCAACTTCTACCAACCCTACCTCTGTACCTGCAGGACGTGATCGATCCACTTGGGTGCGACCCATCACACAGGGTGGACGCGAACGTTTTCTACATTGTCTGACCCTGATTGACTGGAGCTTTCTGAAGGATCATCTTGATGCACAGCCCAATTTCACGGCATTTTTGGATCAATTCCTGACTGGCTTCAAGTAGACATTTATGGTATGACCAGTGCTACTATTAAGGGTGTATTAGCTCTTATTGTTGTTTCCTGACTGCTTGTATAAATTTGTGTCTCCAGCAGTCTGTATTTCCTTCTCAGCTTAAAATTTCTAAGACAGTGCCTGTCTTTAAGAAGGGTGATAGTCATGATCCTACTAATTATAGGCCAATCTCTATTCTGCCTGTTAAATCAAAGATGTTTGAAATCCTTATTGCTGAGCAACTCCTTCCTTATTGTGACCAGTGCGGCCTGTTTGCGGCCACCCAGTTTGGTTTCAGGAAAAAAAGATCCACCATTGATGCTAGATTTCCTGCTTTCTAAGATATTTGATTGCTTTGAGAAACGTGGACTTGCTGGGCTCACCTTGTGTGATCTCAGCAATGAGGCCTTCGATACACTGGATCATGCTATTCTCATAGACAAGCTTAAGCATTATGGCATGGGTAGGTCTCCACTCAAACTGATTCAGGGCTACCTGGGGGGTCGCAGACAGGCGGTGCTGGCTAATGGAGTTCTCTCTGAGATCAGGGATTGTGTTGACTGTGGAGTGCCTCAGGGCTCTGTCTTTGGGCCTCTGCTATTTCTGATTTCAGTTAATGACATAGCTCAGGTGAATGGCAGGTGTGTTGTCTGTTATGCGGACGAACATATAGCATCTTCAATGCTGGTCACGAGATGGGAGGGCTGAGGGCAGCTATGGTGGAGACTGGGGCGATTGCATCGGACTGGTTCTCTGCCAATCGCTTTCTCCTCAATGAAGACAAAACACAGTCTATTGTGTTCAATCTCAGAAATGGGAATGAGTACAATTTTGCCCCCGTCAAGCTGTTAGGGTTTACCCTTGACAGGAAGCTTTGATGGGGCAAGCTCATTGAGACAGTCTGCGCCAGGTTGAGAAGAGTGGTTTTCCTGCTGAGAGGTCTAAAATACAGTGTGCCACCTCATTATCTTAAAATGTGTCATTTTGGCTTTTTTCAGAGCGTGATTCTATATGGCCTACCACTCTGGGGTGGAGCCACAGATGTCGCCCGAGTCCTTCGTCTCCAGAAGAAGACCCTGAGGATTATTTGTGAAGCTGGTAGATTAGCCCACTGTCGCCCGCACTTTATCAAAGAGAGGATCCTTACCGTCTTCTCCCTCTATGTTCTTCATAGCCTTTGCAGAACACATGCAAACCTGGGGGTTGCTCGTGACCCGACAGAGCTTCCACCCGTATGAGACTAGGGGTAGACTCAGGCTGGATGTACCCTACCAGAGGCTGAGCAGAACTCGGACTGATCTGGCCCATATGTCAATCAGCCTCTATAACAGGCTGCCTCTGTTGGCCAGGGACCTGCCTGCTGGGCGGTTTCGAGGGGCTCCGAAGAGCCTGCTGACGGATCACCTTCTGTACTCACTCCGTGAATTCTTTATATTGGAGAACAGTGAAGTGAGTGCTTATATTCTTATTTGATTTCTGCTTTAGGACAGCTGTTTTTATTTTTATTACTTTCCTTGCCCTATTACCATAGATAAGGGAAGTATTGCTTTCCGAAAAAAATTAAGGTTCTATATGTTTCAAGGTCCCCTGAGTCCAAAAAAGTGGTTTTTGGGTATTGGTCTGTATGTATGTATGTATGTATGTGTGTGTGTGTGTGTGTGTGTGTGTGTGTGGTGTGTGTGTGTGTGTGTGTCTGTGTACACGATATCTCATCTCCCAATTGACGGAATGACTTAATTTGGAATTTAAGGTCCTTCCCCTATGAGGATCTGACACAAACAATTTCGAACAAATCCAAATCAAGATGGCGGTAGAATGGCGAAAATGTTGTCAAAAACAGGGTTTTTCGCGATTTTCTCGAAAACGGCTCCAACGATTTTGATAAAATTTATCTAGAAAAGTCATTGATAAGCTCTATCAACTGCCACAAGTCTCATATCTGTAAAATTTCAGGAGCTCCACCCCATCAATGCAAAGTGTGATTTTGGATTCCCAATTATCAGGCTTCAGATACAATTTAAACAAAAAATTTCAAGTGGAAAAGATTGAGCATAAAAATATCTACAATTAATGTTCAGTGACATTTCCACATAAAATTGAAAATAAGCTCGAAATTTGAGAAAATGTGTTTATTTAATAATGCAAAATGTTGGCAACTGTTGATTCTATTAAATCCTAGTTAATTAATTAAATACTAGATTGTGTTACGATCAATATAGATTCAATTACGTATATTGAATTTTATGACGCAATTGTTCTTACAAGAAAGTGTGGGTAGGCCTAATCGATAAAGCAGAAGGTATTAAGCTTTTTACAATCTAATCCGTGGTATAAAATGAATTGAACAAGCAAGTAACAAGTAATCAACAATATTGACGTCCAAGAAGATTATATTACAATCATTACAGTAATGATTACTGTCTGACACATTGATGAAGTGAGCAAATTGTATGGCAGCATATTATTGACTTTTGAAAACTCTTAGAAGCAATGGGCAACAACCGGTTGAATTTAACCTACAAAATAATCTTTAACAAGTATATAGGTTTACAATATGACATAATATGTCTCATATTATGAGTACCTACCTCAATAATATAAAAGTTTAAAACTGTTTATAATTAGCATACTTACATCTTATTTTCTTTGGCCCCATCAGTAATAGCTGTACTTGTCCCGTGACGTTTTGACCAGCATAATAAGTATCTGTAGGACTATCAAACACTACTACTAACTTATCCAGATTCATTTTATCACAGAGTACAGAGTAGTTTTACTTTCTAGCAAATTTATTTGCAGGCCTAATGAAAAACTACCTATTTAATTACAAATACTAAGTACTAATACACACAGGTAATTATCAAATGCAATAGAGGAATGTAGTTGTAAGGTCAACAATAAAAAATTTACACTAGCGATCTAAAAATAATTATAAACTGATATGAAAATGTGAAACGCAGGAAGCAGGAATGAGGAAAAAGACGCAGGGTTTTAGGCGCAGGCTTAAATTTAAGGTTAGCTTTTTTAGTATAGATGGGTATCAACATCAAACATCGATGTTTACTGTTTGATGTTTTTCACTTATCGATGTTGAGGTGTATATCGATCATCGATATGATTTTTATCGACGATGTTTATCGATCATCGATGTTAAGGTGAAAAATCGTCGATGTTCAAAACATCAAACATGCTCAAAATGTTCAAAACATCGATGTTTTGTCTTTCGATACTTTATCGATATTTGAAATAGATTACCTCAAAAAAGTTATATCTCTCTGTTCAAAGATCGATTGTTGAAGATCGATTTTTATGTTCCGATATAAATGAAGAATCGAATTTTACATCCAATTAGAGATGACAGAAATAATCAGGGGCGTATAATATAATCCCCCTTAAGAGGGGCCCAGGGCACACTATACATACAGTATGGAAACTTGGCTAGTACCCTGACGCCAAAATCCGCCATCTTGTTAGGAAGCGCCGCATTGTAGCATTGTAATAGTATGGTAGGTTCGGATCACTTTAATGATCCGGATCAATTGATCTCATTCACTGCCACGAGTCAATCAGAAGGCCAGGATTGGAACTTCCCAAGGTCACGTGACGTGTCTAGTATTTGCATCATGTAAAAAGCATTCATTGGTTAGATTACAAGTTTCCATTCTGTACCTATTCTGTGCCCAGGGGGCCCAGCCCCCTCACCAACACCGAAATAATGAATATTAAGAAAAATTAGTACAGTAATTACAGAAAAAAGTACAGTAATCGGAATTTTTGACGGCCTGACGGTATAAAGTAAAAAGGGCGTTCAGCGCAAATTACCCTCTGAATATGAGCAGCAAAACTGATATTACTGTAAGTATTATGAGAAATGTTTTTTTTTTCGAAAATCCCGAAGTTTTCGAAATAAAATGGAATAGTTGAGAAAATTTGGGGGTTTTTATGGGTGATCGGCCTCTGGCGTGTCAGAGAATTTCAGATTCGAATTCAGCACCTCAAAATAGAATACCTGGATTTTGGGTAGGGTAGGCTACACCCTGCTTACCTATTGTTGAAGCAATCCAATACCTTTGCTACACAACTCTCCTAGATGGCTCTATAGATTTGTAGCTATAGATTAATTGGCTATATAGCTATTTTTTGACTATTTGGCTATTAGATTAATAAGATTTTGCAAGAATTGGGTCTAATTAAAAGTACCAGGGTGTTCCCTGGCACCCCCCTCCTTGACTTTTTCATTCTGGTTTGTTCAGAATCCAAGTCCTCCTGAATACAATTATGACCTGGAAAATACTGTAGATTGAACTTTTGCAAAAGTCTAATATTTGGACCCCGCCAATTTCTCCTTTATATAAGTTACATTGTGAGAACCTACAGCAGTCAGCAGTTTCAATGCAACTTCTTAGAACTCTCCTGGAACTGTGGAGCCAGCTTTCTCACACATCGAGCGTCAGTCCTGCTTACAACATCGAAGCGAGAGGTACTCACTTTATCAAAATTCACTTGTTAAATTGTTTTACTCCAAATTTTGGTTTTGTAAAAATAAAGATTTCTTTTTAAAAAGAAATCTTACTGAACGCATTATTTAGCTGGCGCAGTCGGTAGGACGATCGGATAATGAACATAATCTTCAGTTTTTAAACTGTTAACGATCGTTCGTAATATAAGGACCTCGCGTTCGCGACATCCGAAAAGTGTGGTGAATTATCAAGCTGCGAAACACCAACATTGTGAAGTGCAGTGGATATCAAACTTCGATATCATCATCACCAAATCTCTCATCCGAACGTGCATCATCAACGCTGAAAGGACATCAGAAGAGATGAGCAGCATTCGTTTTAGTGTAAGTCTAATTTTAAGTTTTAATATTGTAATATTTTAGTTTGGCTATTCTCGAAACATTTAAATATTCAGAATGCCTAATCAATCAGTAGATACAGCACCCTCTGCTGCTACCCCCGTTTTAAGAAAAGAATTCCTGGATATGATACCAGAATTCTCTGGAGAGCCATTATTATTAAACAGATTTGTATCGATTTGCGATAAAGTAGTTGCTAAGTTTTTGTACAATCGAATCCCGATGATTTTCAAAATGAATATCTATTTTCTACTATTATTTCTAGACTCAAAGGTAGAGCTTTAGAACTTGTAACCAGTGGAAACACTTATGCTTGGCCTGAAGTGAGAAGAGTACTTCTCGACGGCTATCTTGACAAACGTGACTGTTTCACGTTGAATATTGAAATGACAGAATTGAAACAAGAAAGTAGCGAAAGCCCTTTTCATTTTCACGAGAGAATTCAAAAGATTCTCAACTTACAACTTGCATATTCCTTACGAAGATGGCAGCAAACTCAACTATTCTATGCGAATACGCAAAGCAGCTTGCCCTTAGGGTATTTTTGAGAGGTCTGAATGAACCTATAGGTCACTGATGAGAACAAAAACCCTTCAAGTCTAAGTGAAGCTTTGAGTATGATCACAAACGAAATGCAGTACAAAAACAGAAATAGTAATATAATTTCAATCTCAATAAGAGACCAATCTCACAACCATTCCAACAACTTCCTCTGACTAAACAAATCAACACTTTCCTCATACTAGACCAATGCAAAACTTTCCCCAAAACAAGACTTATCCAAACTTCCAAAACCAACACAACAAAGACCAATGATTACACATCTAAATAGCAATCAACAATTTCGCAACTTCAGTTCAATGAACCAACAGAGACCAATGTTTCAAAGGCATTTTTCGGTCAACAACACAGACCACAAATGCAATCGCAACCAACTCCAATGAGTATTTCAACCAGAAACACTGAACTTGAACCCCCGAAAAAGAACCCCAGATTCAATCAACTGACAGCCGAATTCAATACAAACAATGACGAATTACTCAATACTAACAGAAACGAACTCTTGACTGACAATTTCTCAAATGATCGAACCGTTCAATTACTCCGAAATGACTGGAAATCTCATGAACAATTTTGAAAACTTGGAATTGAATGATGATTACAATAATCAAATGACTTCCGACCAAACAGAACAAAATCATTTTTTAGAGGAAACAAGCCTCGGAACAAATTTTCAATTATGAACTTGCAAACAAAAGATAACGAACTCTCTTACTTTCTAGACCCACAAACGAACTTTCGAGTACTGATTGATCCCGGAAGCACGCAATCCTTTATAAAAAAGGTAATTGCACATGAAGGTTTTAAAGATTCCTTGAAACCAACACCATTTGAAGTTACTACAGCCCATGGTAAATCAAAAGAAAATTCAGTGCTACAATACCATTCCTAGGAAGAAAATTGATTTTTTCGTATTTGATTTTCATAAAGATTTCGATCTCTTGTTAGGATGGACGCTATAAAGCAATTGAGAGTAAGATTGGATTACATTAGTAACAAACTTTACTATGGAAACAACAAACAAGTACCAATACTGTATTACAATACAACTTTGCAACACAATGAACCTTCTAAAGTCAATAAACCTCGTCAACTGTGGACTTACTTGATTGAAGCACGTAGTCAGAAAACAATATCAATACCGATAAAAAACGTGTCAAACGGAGAATGCTTCTCAAATACCAAAATCTCTCTGGACTAGAAATTCACAATCTATCCTAAAAGTTGAAAACAATAAAGCAATCTGTCTAATTACAAATTCATTTACGGATGATAAAAAATTGACAATCACTGACCTTTTGAAGTTGAAAATTTGGAAAACTATGAACTAGTCCCTCATTCAAAATCCACCTCATCTCCAAACAGTAATAACTTGAATAATTTTGAAGTTGACCAAACTAGATTAGATCTCCAACAATTAGAACCGAACACATGAATTCTGAAGAAAAAGAAGCAATATTAGAACTGATAAAAGAGTATGCAGACATTTTTCATGTAGACGGAAACAAATGACATTCACAAATCAGGTCAAACATGTTATCAGAACAACCGATGAAATTCCAGTTTATTCAAGAAATTATCGATATCCTGTTGTTTACAAAACAGAAGTTGATAGACAAATCCAAGAAATGCTAGATCAAAAAAAATTATCAGACCCAGTCATTCAGCTTGGAACTCACCAATTTGGATTATACCCAAAAAACGTGATGCATCCGGTAAAAAAAAATACAGAATTGTGATAGATTTTAGAGGAGTAAATGCAAAAACTATTGATGATAGATTCCCATTGCCAAATATTTCTGAAATCCTGGATAAATTAGGAAGATGTCAATATTTTACAACTCTTGATTTGGCAAGTGGTTTCCACCAGATTCAAATGCATCCCGATAGTATTGAGAAAACAGCTTTTTCCACAGATACAGGTCACTATGAATTTCTAAGAATGCCTTTTGGATTAAAAACAGCCCACCTACATTTCAAAGAGTACTTAACAATATCTTGAGAGGTATTCAGAACGAAAAATGTCTTGTCTATTTAGATGATATAATAATCTATTCTACCAGTCTCCAAGAACACATCCAAAGATTGAGAGAGGTATTTGATAGATTACGATATGCTAACTTTAAAATTCAGCCAGACAAAACAGAGTTTTAAGAAAAGAAGTAGCTTATCTAGGACACATAGTCACACCAGAAGGAGTAAAGCCAAACAAATTGTATATAACTCGCACGTTTTTGTACATAATTATGATTTGAATCAATGTATTCAGAAATTGAAAATTTGAATAATTACTATGATAAGGTATCTCACTATTTTTGGAAAAATATTAGTATAAGTTCAAAAACCGATTTCGTTACAGAAAACAGTAGTAAATTAAGAGATGCAATCAACTATTTGAAATTCATCAACCATACAAAGTCTGTTATTGAAGAAAATTGGAAATGATTTTGTGTTTACAATGAAAACGTCAAACGCAATAAAAGAGGTTTAATAAATAGTCTTGGATCTGTTTTAAAATTTATCACTGGTAATTTGGACGCTTATGACGAACAAAAATACGATAAGTTGATTCTCGAACTGTATAATAATCAAGATATTTAGCCAATCAAATTTCAAACCATTATTCAATCAGTCAAAACATTATTGTAGATTCAACGAAACAATTAAAATTGTGAACCAAAACTTCAATGAATTGAAAGAGAAATTTTGATAATTAATGATGATTTAACGATTTCATAGAATTATAAAAAATTAAAGATATTTTGAATCAATTACTTATAGCTTATAATATTTTATTAGACGTAGTTCATGACATTGAAAATTCTATTGCATCTTGTAAAGTAGGCGTTCTGCACCCTAGTATAATGTCTACTAAGAATTGTTCAATGAACTTGTGAAAATTTCAAAATTCTATGACAGAAATTCCCATTGGAATTAAGTATAATAAGATGTTAGAAATAGAAAATTGATTAATGTAGATTTTAAGCTAATTAAGAACGAAATCATTTATTTTCTCGAATTTCCGATTGTAGAAGAAGTAATTTTTGATCTTTTTGAATTATTACCAATTCCAAGTAGAGTAGAATCAAATTTTGTAACAATACTCCACAAAACAATATTTATTGAAATCTTCTGATAGTTCTAATACTTAAAAATTGAAGGATGTATAAAGAATGTAGATTGATAGGAGATAACGAATGCTATCTGTGCTCATCCGAAGCCATCTCCCATCAACAACTGCAATGTGAAGCGGCTATCATATCTACTGGTTCCACTGACAACTGTAATTCACCGCCGTCCAAATTGAAGAGAACCTCATCAAATGGATTCCCGAATACAACAATATTTGGCAGTCTTACCAAAATTGGAGACCTTCCACATAGAAACGAAAACCGAAACTACTGTGACAACACTTCAAGGAATTTATTTCATCATACAGCCGAAGGAAAATTTACTATCGAGGAAAACCTCTGTTCCACTCTTCCCAAACGAGAGGACATCCAAAATTTCTAGAAAACATCCAATTAGAACTTCAAGATCATCAAATTCCAGATTCCAAATTCATTTGAAAAATTTAGACAACTTTAACCAATTTAAAAACATTCAGTGTCTCCAGTCATCCGAAAATCATATTAACCACCGACATCAATGTTTCACAACCATTTTGTACATTGTGATTGTTCTTTGCGTGATTTTCACCGTGTACAAAAGAATCTCCAAAAGAGGACAGCAACCTTCTTCAAGAACTTCGCTACCAACCCCCGAAGTTCTCTTTAGGGAGGGAGGAGTTACATTGTGAGAACCTACAGCAGTCAGCAGTTTCAATGCAACTTCTAGAACTCTCCTGGAACTGTTGGAGCCAGCTTTCTCACGCATCGAGCGTCAGTCCTGCTTACAACATCGAAGCGAGAGGTACTCACTTTATCAAAATTCACTTGTTTAAATTGTTTTACTCCAAATTTGTGTGTTTTGTAAAAATAAAGATTTCTTTTTAAAAAGAAATCTTACTGAACGCATTATTTAGCTTATATATAATATATATATATATATAGATATATATATATATATATATATATGATACAGTTTCTCCTGGTTCAGAGGTTTTCCTGGTACCTACTCTTCCCAATGAGATATTTTAGAACATTGTGAGACACACAGTTTTGTCTGGTGAATTTCTAAAATTTAGAAAATTTCAAGTTTTTGATGGAAACAACCCTTGTTTAGAAAAAATGAATTGCCTTTTTCTTACACCTATAGGCTACTTTGAAAACTTTATTTTATAACATGAAAAAGTTACTGATCGAAAAATACATTTGTTTTTGATAATTCGTGTTTACATATTACATCATAATGAAATGTAGAAAATTAATTAAATTATTTCTAAAGAGGACTCACGAGACTATTATAGTTCATCTGAGTAGATTATTATAGTTCATCTATAGTTATTTCATAAAAAATGTGATTCCAAGGTGGGTGTGTCTTGGATCGGCCATTTTGAATGCAATTTTATTTTTTCAAATAGGAAGGTGGTCATGCGATATATATGATTTCGATACGGAATTTTAAGAAAAAAATTAATGGTGAAAACCGCACATCGATATCTCAAACAGTTTAGAAGATACCTATTCATATCATTAATCAATATCACTTAAGTACCTATTTCATTAATTTATTCTGATTTGCAAGGTATTGATTAATAGGTAAATTGAGTGGTCGCGCAGACTCTAAAACGGACTCTAAGATTTCTGATTTTAGAGCTACCGTACAGATTTTAAAAAAGGGGTATTTTTCAAGGGTTTTTGAAAACTTTGGAAACTAACTACGTTTTCTCTATACAATTTGTACCCTACAACTTGGACTACTATAGTGATAATGAAAAATTACATATCATGTGAAAGTATACAATTATTAATTCTGGACAAGATTTCTCAGAAATTTTGGAATTTAGTTTAGGGGGAGGGGTAGTACTAGCAAAAATAGAAAACCATGTCCTACAGCCAAAATACGAATTTTCCATTGTGATAACTTTCGAGGCCTTCCTAACTGAATGAATCAATATTTTGGATCGTTTTGTTATTATAAGGGTTATGCTCTATCAGAATCACCCGTTAGATGCACATTATTTTCAGGATATCCTAGTGGAAAGGCTCATTGCATGCAATTACTACTGTACAGTTTTTTCCATCCATTCATTCAATATGTGGGCACCGAGCTTCGCTCGTTATTTTTATTTATTGATAAACAGAACACAATTCTCTAAAATGATCGTGTTTATATTTTACAGCTGGCTATACATCGTCAGCTTATGAATTTCGGGGATGCGATATTTTGATTTTCCAAAGAATTACTCGCTCACTTTTTACTATCCACAGACTTCGAAAGTCTCAGCTGTTTCAGCCAAGGATGAATTATCCTTTTAATGTCGTTCAGCGAGTTTTCCCAAGGATGAGACCTAGTGCAATCGAATTTTTATATCATAAACCTACTATATTCCAAATTTCGTAAAAATTGTTAGAGCCGTTTTCGAGATCCGTTGAACATAAATAACCAGATATGAAAATATAAACAGATATACAGAAATTTCTCGCTTAATATAATAGGAATGTCGGGGCACCGAGCTTTGCTCGTTATTTTTATTTATTGATAAACAGAACACAATTCTCTAAAATGATAATGTTTATATTTTACAGCTGGCTATACGTCAGCTTATGAATTTCGGGGATGCGATTTTTGGATTTTCCACAGAATCACTCGCTCAATTTTTACTATCCACAGACGACGAAAATCTCTGCTGTTTCAGCCAAGGATGAATTATCCTTTTAATGTCGTTCAGCGAGTTTTCCGAAGGATGAGAACTAGTGCAATCGAATTTTTATATCATAAACCTATTATGTTCCAAATTTCGTGAAAATCGTTAGAGCCGTTTTCGAGATCCGTTGAACATAAATAATTGATAGCCAGATATAAGAATATAAACAGATATACAGAAATTGCTCGCTTAATATAATAGGATAACATAAGCTGAGGCTATTTTTTGGGAGCTAACACATGATTTCAGCTGGTTAATATACAAAATTTATTTTCGCCATTCATTTACTCTTGTAACTCTATCTAAATCTTGTATCACATGACCACCTTCTCATTTAAAAAAAATAAATTTAGATATGAGGGTCAAAGATGTTGAAGCGACATAGTAATATTAGAAGCGTAATTTTTATTTCAAATTGGATCCCCAATGAAATCGACTGTCAAATTATTCTTGTAAGAGAAATATTTAGCTGTTTTCATAATTTTCATCAACTCTGTGTAATTAAAAGTTTCGGATTTCAAAGATTACAATATAACATTTCTTGGGCGAGTTCTCCAACCCAGGGGCCACTAGTTACGCGTATGTTACAGACAGTTGAAATAAATGAATGGAAAAAATTACAGCAATAGCATGCAATCTAGCTAAATGATGAATCACGACAAATTTTTTCCTCGTGCAACTTCTAAGTTATTTTTATATCCTGAAAAAGGACGAAGGAGTGAGTCTATTCAGTTGTCCAACGACCTGTAAAAAGATAAACTTGACCTGTGAAAAGGTTCGAGAAATACGTGTTCAAAATTTGTGAGTTGTGTTTTTTCTGGCTCTAAATTTTGTCAAATTACGCAAAAATGTTCCAATTATGGTGATTTGAGTGTGATATTTTTGTTTTTTATTCTGTTTTCAACCGTCAAAATTTAAAACTCTTAGTTTTCGTTGTTTTTTCTATTTCGGACTTTTAAAATGTTATCTAAATTTGGGAGAGAAATAGTACAAGGAGTATCCTTAGTTTTTCTCTGCCGATCAGTGCTACTTTGTAAAAAATATGAATAAATAAATAAAATTTGAAGCTGACTGATCAATTCTTTCTAAAATTACTGTAGAACATACAGACAGACAACGACTTAGGCCTTGAGTGAGTCAACTATTGTGTTATGGGCATTACAATTATTATTAAGAGATTGTAAGAAAGCTTTCATGCCTCTTAATGTGAAAAACTCGAATCTGTAATCAGATTTATGAGATTCGATACTGTCCAAAAGATATTGACATATTATTTTTAGAGAAGTGCACTCCAATAGGGTTTGTGCCTAGGTGTGCTCATACTTATTTCGCTTTATGTTTTTTTCAACCAAAGCAAAAATGATAATTTTCATTAGGTAATATTTTTATTTTTAGATGGTACAATGTTTTGTAATAATATTATGTTGAGCGGAATAAATTATTTTTTGAATTGAAAATACTGTATTACTTGCAGCTGCAAAACTCAACTCATACTTTACAATCGTACGGAAGCTAGGGGAGCCAAATTTGGCCTTTCACAGGTCAAGCACTATATATATATCACTATGCATATATTACAGTAACTATATTACTGTATATAGTTACCGTACTGTAGTTTATATCAATCAAATCTGAGATATTTTCATTTTTAGCAGAAAAACACCTGATATTTACATCATGAAACATCAGTCCAAGAAAAATATCTCAAATTCGCTGAACTTTGCATCTTCAAGCTTATCAATGTGAGGAACTCGAATCTACAATCAGATTACGAAATTTGCTACCGTAGCGTTCAGGAGATACCGGTATGGGCTTATGAAAATGTGAAATTCTTACTTTTGCAGCTTCATATTATAATAGCTCTTAGTGCATTCTGCAAATTTCTCTGTTTTTTCTTCTTCAAGAATATGAATAACTTGCTAGCTGGCCAATATTTATGATGCGGCTTACAATATGAGATAGGGCGAACTTTTCGCATTACCGTAGTTATACCACAGAAAAAATATATCATTTGTGCTCTATGGTTACATCGAGCACCAAAAGATACAGTTTGATGAAAGTTTAATTGATAATATGAAGCAAAATACAATAGTTGAAGCAATTACAAATAGTGCAATTGCAATTACATAGTGAGATATTCATTTTTTTCCATTTTGTGCTATAACTTTTAAACGGATCAACTTTTTTGAAATTAGAAAACGTTGTACCTCCCTTGGATCATAGACACCTCAACTATCCAATCCTTCAAGCCACTTGGAAGGAGTGTCTGTCACTGTGGTCGTTCAATTGCATAGATACTTTTAAAATAAACTAGAGCACATGGGATCAAAACAAAACAATCTATACCGAATTGATTTTAATATTGCTGTATTTAAAAAATAAAAAGAACCTGGTCACTCTGAGGACGAATAATTTACATTGTGTTTAATTTTATAAAATAGTATTATCATCATTATTATTATATATGGTATCGTTATTAAAAGTACACAACGTTTGTGATCATTACATTTTTCAAACTAAAAGCGAAGAAAATTCAATTTAAAAAAATACTATCTAGTGTAAATGACATTATAGTAATTGTCAAAAGCCGCTGTGAAAAATTGTTCAATAATAACTGTATCATTATAATTGAAATATTGTGTAATGTACAAAAATTAATTATATATTATTCAAACTATCTATGAATTTTATCCCTGTGGATAGCATTTCAATAATTCATACCTTAAACTCTATAGTAACTCACATTGTTTACAATGAAATAATGTAACCACATGTTCTGATAGATGTATGAGATACAGCTAATTGAAATAAATCAATAGAGATCATACAGATCGTACATATAGTTGACATATAACAACAAGGAACTAAAGTTTTTACACATAACGTTTTATTTTGAATGTTTGTCAGAAATTAGATGATATTCAGTCACCTTATCTGTACAATACTGGAAAATGAAAATCATTGGAATTATTGATCACAGCTGAATGGTTCATCAAAATAAATGGTAACTAATTTTAAGAAGTTCAAGATAGGTTTTGTTCAAGGATATTTCACACATTAATAAAATAAAAAGGAATTAATTCATTGAATTAAATATTTCAGAAATAAATCATTCTTAAATAAAATAAATAATTTAAATTATCAATTTTGAAATGAAATAAATTACTTTGGTTTCGTTAACAGCAAAGGAAAGTTTTACTGATCGACATCACTGTAGTAAGATTCACTTTAAACTGACTGTGTTCCTCAAAAATAATATAAATTCTTTCCATTTCCATTCCAACAATGTTGACTGTTTCAAGTGAATCTCACTATAATTTGGAAGACAAGACAGCTAAAGAAAATACAAAACAAAAATGTGAATTTTTCTAAAAAATCACTGGAATCTTGTTCGAATATTTGTGTTAAACCGCATTCTAAAATTAGTTTAATATTGGGATTTGAACCCAAGACCGTTTTGACTCTATTATAAGTTTTATGAGATTGATTTTAAAGAAGAAATGATTCGAAAATATTATTAAAATTGATCCGTCATTTAATTATTTGTGTGTTATTATCCAAATAAAATATTGAAAAAATAGATAGAGGTACACTATAAAAACTTGACTAATATTTAATTAATAAATAATTTTTTTTGTAATATTTGACAGAGATTGTTTTAGTTTTTTGTTTATTTTTTGTATTTGTACAAACTGGTACCCTATGCTGCAAACCTATATTGTCAATAGTAAGTTTTTTCCAAAAGACTGAAAAATTATTTCACAAAACTCAAAGACTTTGATAAATACTATTTACAGATGATTCTCAATCTTTGCAATCAATCCACATAAATTTCAGATTTTATCTAAATTGATGTTCATTTTCCATTCTAATATTTTTATAAACGGACATGGCGTTTCTAAATTTATAGCTACAGTACAATAATGAATTGTTTACTCGTTAAATTTGTTATTTTAATTCATCTATAACAGTACACGCACGCGCAAACTCACACATACTCTTCAAAATATGCCCTACCATAAACTATACTAATATTCAGATCTTTGTTGCAAGCATTTAAAAATAAAAGACCAAGATATTTTTCTAGAAAATTTTTGTTAGTTTTAGAGAAGTTTCATTAAGAGATGAGATGACTTCATTTTGAACCCAAAACAATTCAATTGGAATAAATTGTTTAAATAATAATTATTGGAAAATAATGTTAGCCTGTTTTTACCCTTCCAATCATTCAAATAGTATAAGTTCTTGTATAAATGAATTAGTGAATTGGTATATGATTAATCTTGAATTATACTAAACGTCTGTCTCCAATTTTCAAGTTAATAAATAACAAACATTTTAGGAAATTCATCTTATACTTGCAAAGTAGGTTTTTTACTTTTTACTCTACGTTTATTACCTACTTATATGGGTTCAAATTCCAAATTTTTTTGTTACAGCACAGTATACCAATTATGGACATTTTATTAAGTTGCAGTTACAATAATTTTCAGATGAAGAGCATTTTAAAACTAGAGAAAATTTTGTTATATTAAATATTTTATCTACTAAAAATTATAATAATGACAGTAAAGATACTCTACACTTATCACAACCGATATTAACAGTTTGAAATACAATGATAATATTAAATTACAGTCTCAAAATACAAGTGAATAGAGGTTTAGTAATAGAGAATTTGTGACAGAAGGAGATTAATAACAAATTTTAAGGGAATTAGTTTCAACAAAATATAGAAATGAGAAGACATTGGTACATAATCAAAAATAAATATAGATGTTACAAGAAAAAATGTACGAACACACACATATAGCCTAAAAATACCTTAGTGTACTTGGATTCGACATCTACACAACGTGTATCAACATTTTATTCATTGTATTCAATAAAAATTGCACATTTTTCAAGTCTTACTACCTCAAGATAACTTTATAACACTTAATTTACTAACACATTAAACTATCAAATAATTCAACAAAATTTATTGTATCATCACAAATCACATTCTATCAATAAGAATTTATAACAAAAAAGGTTTTAATATTTCAAATGACTAGGTAACGAATATGAAATTAACTCAATTTTAAAAATGGTTTCTTACTGGAAAAATGTTCCAATAAACCTTGCTTTTCAAAAAAATCTGCTCTGCTCCTCTGCTAAACAGAAATAGAACACCATTGGCTCATATGAAGTTTTCACACATTGGAAGGCTTTTAATGTGTGAACACTCTGTTAACAACCAATGGATATGAAACTCTACAGAGCACTACACACCTTTCGAAAGCAGGTCTTTCCAGACACAAGTGAAGTTTTCAACAAGTGAATAATTTATACTATTATAGATTTTAAAATTCAATTTCATTTATTTATTCATTATTTTGAATAATTCACAAATGTATCTTAGCAGCTCTCATAAAGCAATTAACAATTAATCAAGCACGAACAACTTATTATTTGACATTTATTATTTAAAAATATAAAATTTCCAATTTGTCAATCTGTAGAACATTTTTTACTACTTTACTTTTTCTAATTTTCGACATTGAAATATTTCGTTTTGAGGGAACAAAGTCTCTCTGCAATTAAACTATGGAGCGATGTCAAAGAAAATTAATCATTCAGCTGACGGCTCGGAACCTCAAGAATTTTAAGGTTTAGCATAAAAAATGGGCAAGAACTGACCGATAGATCGAGACAATTTGTTTTGAGATAAGTACACATAACCATTAAGAAGATAATTACTCCATCAAATTGATATTAATAAATTGAAACAACAATTCGGATATAAATTGCTACACTTAATCATTACACGAAACATTGTAATAATTTTTCTACATTGAAGAACGCAGATCTTAAACTCTACTCTATATTAGAAATTCGAGAATTGCAGACTGACACAATAAAATCCTGCTTTCTAATGAATTTACCCCTCTGGGTTTAATTTCTATTGGTTTTTATGGGAGTGCTTACATATTCGTAGTCTCCTGCACATAATACACTCCCATTTGAACCGGCGGAAATTAAACCCACCAGAGCAGAAATTCATTGCAATGCAGGGCCTAAGGAATTCTAAACCATTTTGTACTACATATTCAGTGGTAAATTAATCTACATTAATTGAATAAATAATAAAATATGAGTGCTTTACTGCGTGCAAACAATACCACACAAAGACAAAACTACTATTAAATTTCTCCAAAAATTTTAATTGACTCAATGCGATTCAATTGAACCTCAATTGAAATGAAATATCAACATTTATGTAGAAATTCACCATGTCTTTATTACAAGAGTATCATGTTTTTCATCGATTTTGGTATTTACAATGATAGATACATTTGATCAATCCCTAAATTCAACAACAATGCAATATATCATATCTTTATATAGAGAGGTCCATTTCATACTGTCAGCCTTTCTACAGTAAACGATGTATCTTACATTAAATAGTTGATTTATTAAAACGAAATTTGAAAAAGTTGGACATGTTTCCTTTCTGCGGTTAGCGATTCTAATGTTCATATAGAGAATGTTTACAATTTTGAGTGAATCACACTATAGAACATTCTATGGTAAAAAATTCTAGAATGGAGCAGTTTTTGGCTATCCATTCCCAATGATTTATGTATTTTCAAATGAATAAATGAATACTCAATTTAAACATATATAATCTATGGCCCGGTTGCACAACAGCCGGTTGAATTTTAACCGTGATTAATTTCACGAGAGCCAATCAGAGAAGGCGTTTTTGAAAAGACTGCTTCTCTGATTGGTTATCCTGGAATTAATCACGGTTAAAATTTAACCGGCTGTTGTGCAACCGGCACTAAGAGTTTGAATGGATTCCAAATAATAATTTTTGAAAAATAAAATACCAAACTATAAGAAAATAAGTAAGGTAACAGAAGAAACAGAACATAATATAAATGGAAACAATTATTGTTTAAAAATGAAAATAATTAATCATTCAACTAAAATAGATCCGCACACACACGTACGCACACACACAAACGATTTCTACACGAGAAAATTCAAAAGTTGAGGTCAGCTTCACGTTTAGCTTGCATTATTTTTGAATCGCAAACATTTCAGCGACAAATCCATTTGCAAAATCTAAAACTTCTTAAATTCTAATATTTTCACCAACCTACTGGAATGCTTGCTTTCATCTAACAACCATATTATTTTTGTTGCTCTACTTCAGCTCATGGTCTTACATAGTTTATTACTAATCGTACTTTATAATTAATAGTAATCGTAGTTAATTATTATTATTGTGTAGTGCTCGGTTGCATTGGTGCATGACTACAATTATGTATAGTTTTCTAAGGAATGTATGTATTAACAATGTTATGCATTGATTGGTTTTCTCTTCATGTATTTACATTTATGTTTGTGGTGAGTCTCTCCTTCACAAAAACAACAATTAGTTCCATTTTTTTCTTAATGATGATGACAAGTGTATGACGACGACGACGATGATGATGATTATGATGACGATGAGCAGCATAATTCTAAAATTGTCAACACAACAACGTGCGAAGCGAGCCAATTTTAATCGTCAATCAAGTTTTGATCTCAGATGATCAGCGTTTGTTCTATTTGTGCAATCGGCTTTATCTAACACACACTGTTGGCATCCAACTGAAGCTAAGCGAGGAATGTGTCTTGTTTTCATTAAGAAAATTGTTTTAATAATATTCATCATCCTCAGCAGAAATATTTCGTGTTTTCTACAGAAAAAGGCAACACACAAATTTACTTGAGGGAGTGGTTCCATAATATCAGTTCTAAACTTCCATGATTTATTTGAAGTAGCATTATTACCTAAGACTTTAAACTGTGCGAGACCCGTATTTGGATGTTGCTTAAAGCAATCTAGTCGTTGTGAGCCAGTAGAAGAATAGATTGATGCAACTTGAAGAGCAATCTACAATCTAGATCTGTTCTAGCTCCAGTTGAAAGTAATAAACAACAACTACAATAATAGAAATGTTCATTACAATACAGCACTTCCAAAAAGCAATTTGGACTAAAGCTCTGCAATTATAAGTTTAATATAGCTTTAGTTTCTTTTCAAAAAGCAATTTAAAATAAAGCTCAGCTAATTAGCAGTTAAGTGAAGCTTTAGTTTTTTCTTGAAATCAAGTCAATCAGAGGTGATCTTCTCCAAAAATTAATTAATCTCAAACAAAATTAATCAAAAACCATTCCTCACTTTGCCTCAGTGCGACGATGAAAATACGTTGGCAATATCAGATATTTGTCCATATTTCAACTTCAAAGTCAGCCCACAACAATTTCCAACTATTGAAAATGTTCATTCCATACACTAGTGCAGCTTGCCTTTCCACTTGCCCCTTGAGGCATGCCTCTTACGTGCGCCTATGCATGTGGCATGCGACCTTATAGCCGACAGTATTCACTAGACATAATGTATCTATTTGTAGTAATTTAGTGGTGGGCTGGTATACCAGGGTGATAGTTTTGCTGGAGGTAGCAAACAATTTATCTTTCAAAAATTTTCAAGATGTTTGACTTTTAGCTTTTTCAAAATGTATAATCTCAAAAGTTAAGACTAACTAAAGGGGTGCTTTCCCATAAATTCTGCTTAATATGACAGAAAAAGAGTACTATCAGTTTTTATAGGAGTGTTTCAACACATAGAACGTTTGACAGGAAAAACAGACAGTCTGAAACACAAACTGTTTCTGTCATTTTCCTGCCATTCTTATAAGGCCTATCAAAACAATGTTCCATTTTTGAGCTACCACTATTGTGAACATCACTATCTGTGAACCGTTTAGAAAAAAATTACTGTGAAAAAGTAGAACAGACAGCCATGGTGTTCTTATCTATTTCAGATTCAGCTGATTTGAAAGTCAGCTTTGTATAACCTCAAATTCAATCAATGTTTGAATGGAATTGTTCATTGTCCAATTGTAAATATTTTTATTGGAGGAAATAAATTCATTTATTCATATTGTCAATAGTTATAGTTATTAAGTAGTATTGTTTTCATAGGCCATAAAAGAGCAGCAGATAAAACTACAGAAACTACTGTATTTTTCAGCCGAACTTTCTGGCAATGTGTGAACACTGGCACTGGCATTATTAGCTACACTCTGATCAGCTACCAGCCCACCTTGGACACTCGTGGACACCCGTCCACCGCCTATCATCACTTGCGCAAACTATCCTTACTACTTGCCAACGAGGTTCCCGCACTGCTGCCTTCCGCACCCGCCCCGCCACCACCCTCCCCATTGATAGCGCTCCCCCCACCACCGCTCCTGCTGCTGGGGCCCTCCCCTCCATCGCCGCCCCTCGCCGCGCATGCGCCGCTGCGACTGCTTCCCCCTCCCGCCGACCTGCGACCCCCGCCACTCATCGTCGTCAGTTCTTCGACAGATGTGGGCGTGGCAGGTTGTGAGCGTCCCTTCAGCTTGTTCAGCGCTTTGTCCAGCCGATGCGTAAACAGGTCCACGTCGGACTTGCGCATGCCCAGAGTGGCCGCCGCCGTCAGGTAGGGTGTCGGGTAGTTGGAGTAGTGCGCGCCCCACCCTACAACAACAACCAACACAGTCATGCATCTTTACAATCCACAAATTTCATATGTCTCTGTATAATTACAATCGGCAAGCAACTCATCAAGACGGATTCGCACACATCAGTTAGGCTGGCCACTAACGGTACAACATGCATGCACATACACAGTCGACTTACATTTTCAACAGTGTCATCACAGCCAAGGGCTTCGAGCTAAATTTTTCAAGGTTAGGTTTTTGATCTCCAATTTGTTGTTTATTTTTCCTTCGCTGCTCTATTTGAGGTTAAATCATTTTTCTATCATTATAATTTGTAATTCTCCAATAGTTTATTTATTGTTCATTTTATGTCAGAAGCCTCTCGATTATGACAAAACATGCATGATGAAGATGTTGTGTATTCGATCAAAAGTCTACCGGAGACTGACTCTGATACTGATATGTCTAAGTCCGCCTCAAGACTTCTGCAAAAGTAATGTCAGCCACTGTGAATGGTGTACTGACTCCATTCATAATAATAACTCGATTAGATTTATAGTCAATAAACTATTGCAATGTGAATGTGATATCTGGTGTCATGGAAAAACATATTCCTAAAAAAACATTAAAATTAACATAGGTTTCATGACATATTATAGAATAAACATCAAGTACTAAACTGACTAATATGTAGGCGCCACAGTACTAAATTCAAACAAGGAAGAAGCTCTGTTCTCTTTGAATGATTAATTTTTAAAAATAGATAGAGAAATTATGTTTTTTGTCTAGTTGAAAAGGCTTTATGTTTTGACTTGAAAGATCTTTTCAAAACTTTTGATGACTACTGGGACTGTAATACTGAGGCAATTTGCATATACCGTAGTTTGTGCCAAAACAAAGGTTAACATTCTCAAAAATTGTTATCCTTCAAAATTCAAAATATATTAGTATTCAGGCTGGCTTCATACAAAATAAGCAATATCTTCTAGCACTAATTGGAAAAGCACTAAGTGAGTAGATGTGAGGAATCACTTCAAGTAAAGATAATCCCTTATCTTGAATCAATAAAAAAAATAATTAGAATGAGTACTGTCATATATTGGATATTGATTTGTGAGTGAAGATATTCAAGTTATTTGGGAACTATCGATATTAGAAAAGCATGTGCCCACCTTCAAACTTGTAGCCGGCAACCTCTTTGAGCTCAACGCCGGTGATAACCCTTGTACCGGACACACAGCGCAGAAACAGCATCGAGCCCAGCATTGAAATGCGCTTGCTGTCGCCGCCAGTCAGTGAAGTCAGTGTCATCGCTACAAAACAAACAATTCAATAAACATTTCAAATAAAATGCAAGCAAACAGCGACGAAATAAAAACAGTTGAAAATAGATTACCAAAATTTCTTTTCAAAAGCACCCAGCACACAGGAGCAATAGTGACGTCTACTAGTAGCCGCTATTAGTGGCAAACTACACGATCAAATAGCAGTATCCGGAATCGCTTCTCACAATGACAATAGATGGATAATGTAGCCGACACTAATTATTGATAGGCTGGTCTAGTGGACTCCACTATTGTCCCTGTGTGCAGGGTGCTTTATTGGTTACAAAGAGTAAACTCATCAAGAACCAAATTGTTTGTAGACTATGTGCCGGTTGCACAAAAGCCGGTTAAATTTCAATTCCACGAGAAACAATCAGAGAAGCCGTCTTTTCATAAAAGCCTTCTCTGATTGGTTCTCGTGGAATTCATCACGATTAGAATTTAACCGGCTTCTGAGCGACCGGACCTATAAGTAAATAAAATGAATAATTGAAATATTTTAGTCTCAAATATGAAAATTGAATATTAAATCTTGAAAAAAAATTCTTGTCGAATAAAATATATTTGAGATATAAAATTGATCATTATTAACAAAAGTCAACAATTGATATTGGATCAGATTACCGGGATAACTCAAATCATAGAAGGCGGTGGAAAAAGAAAGTGAAACAATTGGTCCCTATATTTCCACTGCATTTGAAACATGAATCTTACTACAGTGTTGCCGATTAATTATAATACATATATTGATATCTTCACTTTGCGATTTATATGGTAGTCAATAGTTGGAATGAATGAATATATTATTTCATCAATTCAAAGAATAGGATCATGAATAAGAAATGGTATGAATAAACAAACTAAATGTCAGATTGATTGGAATGATGTCAGTAAAGTCTGTAAAAGATGACAAAAAAGTATTACTGTATTACAAACAGAACAAAATTATTCATGATAAACCGCAAAAACGTTCATCAAGGACCTTGTTAGATATCAATTGATAAATGAAACTTCAAATAAAAGTAAAAATGAAGAATATTTTTAGATAATTAATCAACATTTGATAAAAATAAATACTGGAGGAAATGATATACAATAAAGACTTGTTGAATAAGACGAGAAAAATTTTGATCGATCACGATGGAATTTACACTCAACTAAAAAACTACAAGGATATAAAATTCTTTAAAATATTTTTAGAATACTCTCCTCCAACTCTACAACTATTATCAATCAATTCAGGCACCATAGTTACAAATAGTAAAGTTATTACCACATTTTATACTAAGATTACTACATCAAATTCAATAGTTTTCTATTAATATTTTCATAGTATATACAATAATTATTGTTAACAACAAACTTTACTAGAAGTAGGCTACGTACTTTTTACAATTTCAAAAATTATGAGTCGAAAGACGTGTGTATGAATCTGAACTACTAAAGGCCTACTAAGAAACTCTAGACTATTAATAGTAAGTTGAAGGAAATTTGTAAGATTTTATAAACAGCCTTTCATCGCTGTCAATCATAACAATCATAACATACAATGATTGGTCACACAGCATAGAATAGAGAAGATAAAATAATTAATGAATCAACTGTATCAATAAATTCAATAAAACAAGGAGGTGCTTATAACAGTTGTCAAGTTCTCCTAGTACCTCTATATCTTAACCAGTTCTATAGAGAGATTCATGTTATAAGTCAGCATCTGATTTAGATTGGTTCGGTATCCTTGTCTATCATCAGACTAAGCAGATAACTCTATCCTTTTTCAACCACATACCGTTGCCAAATTATCTATTGCGGATGATGTCCACATGAGCTTTCAGCTTGTGCGTGGGTAATTGGATGTAAATGATATGTTCAAACGTCCATGCCTATTGGCGGGATTCGTAACCTCGACCAGGTAGCGCTAGCAGACTGGAGGGTGCAACGCATTAAGCTGGATTAGCACACGACAGTAACAGTAAAAATATAATTCCCATAAGTTCAAATGGTATTATTCATACATACTGGGCCGGGCTGAGTGAGAATAGTCTACGAGTATTTAGAACTCGTTTAATTCTATTTTCATTGTTCACTGTCACTGTTGTCTACGAATCCAACTATAGTCGTCTCGGCTGACCGATTCGGGCTATGTAGTATACATTGGAAATGGGACAGTTTTGGCATGAGCTTCTTGTGCCTTTCCTCATGTCAAATATTTGAACACAATCTGATAAATAAATATTAGATCAGATAAACCAGGATTACTTGAATCACAACAATCTATTACAGAAGGCGATAGAATAGGAAACATGACAACAATGTTCTCCTAAGCGTTTACATTGAATTTAAAGCGTGAATATCAAAGGTTGGGAACATCCGTCCCAAACCAGAATAAATTATTTTAGCAGGTGATCTACTCTATTGTATGCTATGCTTTGGTTTGTGACAGGTCCTACCTATAGAGATGGGATTGTTCTTGGTGTCGAGCAGCCGCTCCTGGTGTTTGTGCGCCACCTTGGCCAGCTCCTCCTTCAGATACTTGTACATCTCCTTGCGTTGGCCAATCAGCTGCTTGTAGCCATTCACGCCCAGCGACAGCAGCGTCACAAACACGTCCATCGCTGGCGACGCCGATGCTCTGCCTTTGCGCCATCACAACCAACATAATATGCAAAACGTACTACCGCCAAACACATTCAAGTAGGAATGAAATGAAGATGAATACAAGGTATATTATGAAGAATGTAGAGTGAATGTAGGTGAATGCAAGGTATATGAAAGATGTAGAGTGAATGTAAATAAGGATGGATTATGTGAGAGAAAAGTGGAAAGTAGAAAGTATGGAATACAATCCGTAAAAGAATGTATATCATGTTCTGATAAAAAAATAAAAAATCCAATTTTTATCAATAAAATCATAGTACGAGTTGGAAGTTCTAGTGCAATGCTGTAGTGGCTGGCGTATATTTTAGGGTGTATGCACACAGAGAGCGGTCAGGCGTTCTGCGGTCGAATACAAGCGTTCTTGTTGCATTTCTCAATCGAAAAGAAATACTATCAGATAGAGAGCTAGAATCTGTAGCTCCAGTATCAACTCAATCATAATGTGAAAAGCGTCTCTCTCTTACATAGGCCTATTCAATAATTGACTCCAGTTTTCATGTATTCCGTATCCAAGAGAGCGTTGGAGAGAGAGAGTTGGAACGTCTGATTGCTCTCAGTGTGCACACACACTAAAGGCTTGTATTAACAATAGTGTTGCTTTCATATTTCTTGGAGTGGCCACTAACGAAATGACAAGTGTGTTGAACATGTGTGTACAAACATTTCGTCATACATTGTTGTGTCATCACAGCGGAAGGGTTCGAACAAAATTTGTTGAGGTTAAGCTTTTGTATCTTCGATTCTTTGTTGTTTATTTTATCTTCCCTGTTCTATTTGAGGTTAAATTATTTTTGTATAATTTTAATTTGTGATTTTCCAGTAGTTAATTAACTGTCATTGGTTTTTAATTTTTTCGAAGCCTCTCGCTGAAGACACAACATGCATGACGAGCACGTGTGTACACACTTGTTAAACAAACTTGTCCCGTCTTTGGTAGCCACCCTTAGTGTTCAATAGAAGTCGATTTCAAGTCACCATGACAGTGCTCTTTCACTTTCAACTCTTGTCGGAGTCTTATTGCTAAAATTATAATATTCCCTTTTTCTTATCAAAATTTCCATTTAAGTTCTTAAAGTTTTTTGATACTCAACTGATACACAAGGGCTAAATAGATACTCAACTGAAAAGCCATATAAGTTTTTCAATATTTGGAATGATACAATTTGTCTTCTACACCCAATATAATAAGTTATAAAAACTTCAGCGAGATGAAACAAGAAACAAAACACGAACGAAGGATATGAAAATGATCATCATTATAAACCAAAGCCCTACCACAACCAAATTTACCTCTACTGTCTAATACCTATAGTGAAACGAAATTGAATACTATTAAAGTTTATCTCAATTATTCAACCTGTATATGAGAATATATCTTCATTGTTTATTGTTTTTGAAGGGGCGCATTCAAGGATCCAAAGGTTCAAAGAACCCCACACGTCAACCGAAGCTTATTGTGTTCCCATGTAGTATGTTAGTTAGGCAAACCAATACCTGTGTCCTTTACAAGAACCAGGAGTTTTCCCCTACACTAACATCCCATTCATCACCTCGTTGTTTGTCGCAATCCAGTGTGATATGCTTGGAAATCTCTTCCGACTAATTAGTCCTCGTGACCTACGTGAGTTCCACTACTGGCCTTCTTTGAAGGTCCTTCCGCTGAGGAAGGGGTTGCCAAGTTGCCTCGAGGGCGCCCGCCCACCCCTCACTCAGCCTCTTGACCCACATTTGTGCCTGGAGTTTCACCCATCTCTGGTCTCTTGGGTTTTCTCCTTTTTGCCCCTCCGAAACTTCGCAGGGTCAAAAGCCTCACCTCTCCCAAGAAGTTTTGCCTTAATGGCCGCCCTTCTTTGAGCAGTGGTGAGTTTTGGCCTCTCCATCCACAAACTCGTGACCTACGAGAGTTCCACTCCTGGCCTTCTTTAAAGGTCCTTCCACTGAAGGAGGGGTCGCCAAATTGCCTCTAGGGCACCTGGTCACCCTCGACTCAGCCTCTTGACCCGCATTTGTGCCTGGAGTTTCACCCATCTCTAGTCTCTTGGGTTTTTCCTTTTGCCCCTCCGAAACTGCCCTGATGGGGCAGATCCCGTGGGTTTGAAGGCAAGGCAACTTCTGGAGTTGCCTTGGGGTCCCTTTTAGTCGCCTCCTACGACAAGCAGGGATACTGTGAGTGAATTCTGGTTTTTAACACATTCTTGAGTACGATGTTCGCCTCAAGGCTCCCCCAACCCACAGGGTGCTAATATACCTTAATAGGCGTAATATGCATCGTTTGGATGTAAGAATATATCATTGTTTAGGATGTGAGCAGATCGGTTATTAAGGAAAAGTAATGCTTGTAAATGAGAAGTTGAGAATTCAAATTCATAAATGGGAATATAATAAAAATATTAATTGAATACTGTATGGCAAAATGATAAATAAGGAGTTTCAAGTGTTAAGACAGAATATAACTATTAATGAATAAAGGAAATAAGTGTTTAAAGACGTAAGAGTTC
The DNA here is from genome assembly GCF_014356525.2 of Nilaparvata lugens. Taxonomy (NCBI): domain Eukaryota; kingdom Metazoa; phylum Arthropoda; class Insecta; order Hemiptera; family Delphacidae; genus Nilaparvata; species Nilaparvata lugens. The sequence goes on from NC_052507.1 coordinate 53,398,907, forward strand.
TTGAACGCAATAGGATGTTCGAGTGTGTGCTCACAGAAAGCGATCAGGCGTTCCGAGTTTCAGCGGTATTAGAAGGATTTATTACAAAATACATATGGATATCTATATCTATATCCTCCTAAAACCGCTCTCAGTGTGCACACACCCTAAGAGAGTACTGTGATTCGATGAATAAAACTACAATGAATGAATTTATGGTCTACACTCTAAAATGAACGAGAGAACCTGAAACTTTAAATCATGGATCAGTGAGTAACATACTACTTCAGTTCACTATCATTACAGTAAACTACTTTTTGCTCTATACACATCACCTATGAAACAAGATAAATTTACCTCAATCAATATCTACTTCAAATCACAGAATTCCTATTTATATCAAGTGATATGTTAAAATCTAAAATTATTATATACCTGTATATACAGACTTAGCAACAGTTTCAAGATTATAATAAATTATATATTCAGAGACTTTGAATTTTACTTCTAGGGAGCTCAACAATAAAAAACATTAACCCAATTTACATATTATATGTACCACATCAATAAGATTCTACTTATAATTCCACATAAATATCCTATCTTGTACACAACATCCTATTCTCTAGTATCAAGCTAATTTCCAACTTTCAACCTGAAGATACTACGGGAGTACTCTTGAACAAGGCATGACATATTCTTCACTTTTTCAAGATACCTAATATTTACACCATTATTTAAATAATAATAATTATGTTTCAAAGATCAATTGGGTACGACCTCAACTACCACTCATGCCAACTATTCACGGATACCATAGATGACACATCATTGGAAGGTGGACCAAACAGCAAGACACAATTTTCTTAATAGCTACTGTCAACTGAATTTTTAGAACATTTTTTTCAACTAATAATAAGATTATCCATTTTTGAGCTGAATAAAACTAGTCTACTATAGATGATACTTTATAGATGATAAACTAAAGAACAGTAATCGAGCATACCTGGATAATTTTTTGCAATTTTTTCGAGCAGTCCTTTTTCAAAACCAGAAATGACGGCACCTCCAACCGGAACTAGGAAATTTTTGTCAGTGCTCTGAACGAAGGCATCGACTCTCCCTTTCCTGAAACATTAACAAATGTATTATATTAGAATCAAACATAGAATAGAATACATTTTATTAGCCCAAAAAACAAGATGTCAGAATTTGACATATAGACTAGTTAATATAATACACAATAAATTAAGAACAACACTCAGTTAATACAATACAGTATAAAGACACAGCATATACAATATACTATAATTGATGCTATTCATGGTATAGTAATTCATAAATTCTAGGTATTGAAATGAAGTATCCTACATTTATTTTTCTGTTCATGAACTCTTCAACTGACTAGAAGGGGTTACTCAAGAGAAACGTTTCTGAAAATCGATTTGAACCTCCTGTGATTAAGTTGCCTCACCTCAGTTAATAGGAAGCCTATTTATTAATTCAGTTGTGACATGTGAGGGACTTTGGTCAGTTTTATGCAGTCTGCTCCTGGTTACATTGATAGTCTGATTGAATCATGTATTATAAGTAGTTTGAACTAGCAGCTGTTAAGATGATGATAATGTAATTATAATTTTTGGAAAATTTATATCATGAACTAACACGCAACCCCAACAAACAGGATTCTTCTTGCTGGGTAACTTGTAATTCGTTTCAAAGGGGTTTCGGCTTGCTTTCACAACGTACGCTCATTGTGCAATATTACGTACATTTTGGTTTCCTCGACAATATTTAGATTGCATGATTTGAATGCTCATTATTTGTCGACGTACTGAGAGAGATTCAACAGCTGTGAAGAGGGCAGAAGGCTCTCAAGAGCAGGATGCAGCAATTTGAGTGAAAATAAGACAATAAGATGACTATATTTTTTGAAAAGATTGGATCTGAGTATTACCAGGGATAACTGGAATGAGTTTATAATAGAGTAGAAAATAGTTACATAATTGAATCAAGATTATAGTGCAAACACACTCAAAATTCAAGGCTCCAGGATGAGAAACATTATTGTTGAAGCTAGTAGCTTAGCTTGCTAGGCTCATATCTGTGCGTCAATGTATCACTGTATTTTTATAGGTTTAATTAGAACTAACGGTGGCATTCATTTTGTCTGAATTTTAATTGTGCTAGGAAAAGCTAATAAATTAACGCTATTATTTGTGTTTATTATGTGAAACTAGTAGGTCCCGTCTCCCGTGCTCCGCAAGGGTCTGTTGAAAGTACAAATAGGTTTAATTTAGTTCTATTGTTTCATGAACCACTGTAATAATTTAGAATAGAAAAACGATTTGATCGGGCTTTTATCTTACGTAAACTTTGCATCACAAATTGAATACTGAAAACCTGACGAATTGTCAACTTGACAAACTGAAAACATGACATACTGAAATCTTGAAGAACTGAACATAGGCCTATAGCCATCCTCGGTAAATTAAGAATCTATATGCAAAATTTCACGTGATGATGAAGCAGATTGAATACACATTCGTGTATTTTGTATCCTTTACATTATTAAGCCAATTCTTTTCTTTATAATATTATAGATTAAGTAAAATTATAAAAAAAGTCTAATAATATCAACATATTGGCATTTGAAAGCAAAAACCTAACCTTTACTTTTTCATTTAAAACAAAATTAAACAGAATTTTTTAGGTTATGTTCATTTGGGAGGACAAATTGTAATCTATCCCATGTGAGATGCTGTCAAACTAACCTAGCCGCCTCCTGTATGAGATGCATAAGCCTGGTGCTCTGCAGGCCGTAAGCGTTGTTGACGAGATGCGGAATGTTGTATCGACTGCAGAGCAGCGCAATCTGCTCCAAGCTGTCTGCCGCTCTCGGCGCGAAACAGCTGGTTGTGGAGAGCACACACACGATGTTGTCCGAGCCCAGGGTAGCCATCTGCGTCTCCAGGGCCTGTGTGTCTGTGCGCAGCTCCTCCCCCACCACCACTGTCTCGATTATGATTGGCTGCAGGCCTGCAAATACATCAATTACAATCAAGCTAAGATGCCATCACTGAGTCAAACCAGTCAGCTTCAAATAAGATATACATTAAAATAACTTCACTTATATGGGCCACTTTGTTCAAATTAATAAAAACAATATAAAAACTTGTAGTACCCTTTTATTAAAACATATAAAAATATTTTAACGACTAGTTTTGATCATGTCAAAATGTTCGAAATGTCAAAATAAACAAGTTAATACTAGATAATATATTTTCATATGCTTATTTTGATCATATACTTACTATTAATTTATTATGCTTATATAAGTATATGAACATATATTATCTAGTATCAACTTGTTTATTTTTACATTTTAACTTGAAAATGGCCAATGGTCGAAACTAGTCGTTAAAATGTTTCAATAAAAGGGTACTACAAGTTTTTATATTGTTTTTATTAATTCAAGATTTACATTTTACATTCATAATTTTTTATTGCTAAGGGTGATGTCCACATGAGCTCAAGGCTTGTGAATTGAATCGAAGCATTTATTGAATTCTAGGAGGGCGAACTTGTACGCGGGTAACGAGACCTAATATGATAATGGAGATGAGTGGAACTACAACTTTAGGTGGGTTCCGAACCACCAGGAAGCGGGCTCTTGTATTGATCATCCTTAAATTCGAGACCTGAAGAATCACTTTATCCACCATCTAGCTACAAAAGCAATAGGCAAATCACACATACACATAGGTATTCATTTATAAATAGTAACAACATACACAATCTAACAACAAAATGATTACAAAGGTATTAACAGACGCAGGGATCTCAAATTATCTTATCAACAGCTTATCAGGGCGACCACTAATCCAATCACTTCCCCATGTGTAAAACAAAACATAACTCAACTTAACCTAACAAAATTAAAGTAGGAAAAATTACTTTATGAAGCGTAGTAACCTATGGACTAGATAATATTCTCAAATGATATGGAGCAATGTGATGAAATATGCAAAATTGCTGAGTAATAATTAATAGTTAATTCTGAACTTTCAAGAGCTAGTTCTTGGAAAAGAAAGGATACTAAGGGCCGTTTGACAGTGACAGTTTAAACTAAATTTCATTTTAAACTGGATTAAATCCGTATCAAGTCTCGTTTGTTATATTGTGTTTCATTTTTAGTTTAAGCCACCAGCTGATTAAATTCAGTTTAAGCTTTGACTGTGCAAACGGCCCTAAAGAAACTAATAAGTAGTGAGTGAGTGAAGAAGTTAGTAAGCTATTAAGTACGGTAAGTAGTTAAGTAGTAATTACAGTGAGTAATTTATTGTCTAGATTATGATAATCTGCAGAACTGAGGATAGATAATTAGTGAGTAACATATAAGTAGTAGGGACATTAAGTAATTGTCTCGATGATGTTTAGATGCATCCAGTCGTCTCGAGAGTGAGACGCACGATAATTTCAAATGCCCCACCATGACTCGACTCTCATTCAGAGTATACAGTCCCACATAAGGTTGGCTTATCTGTCTGCGGATGCATTCTGCACCCTTAATGGAAAAATATTAAAATGAGGGTTTAACTATCATGAATATTCAAATATTTGAATGAGGGTTGATTCTCATAAATTTTATTGGAAAATGAGTGAAACCTAGATTATGCAAGTAGCTTACCAGCAGTAATAATGCACTTGAAACAGGACTTTTGGTCGATGCGTGACCAGAGCACAAACTTGGCTCCGGGTCGTTCTTGCTTCATCGTCAGCATACACAGCACAAGGCTCATCCCAGTCGCCATCGGGATCATAAAACAGCCG